>NC_045449.1:30348809-30365134 GCF_002776525.5 Piliocolobus tephrosceles
GAAGTGGTTACATTGAAAAGTTTCCGTTTTTCGGCCGGGCGCGGTGGCTCAAGCCTGTAATCCCAGCACTTTGGGAGGCCGAGACGGGCGGATCACGAGGTCAGGAGATCGAGACCATCCTGGCCAACACGGTGAAACTCTGTCTCTACTAAGAAAATACAAAAAAACTGGCCGGGCGAGGTGGCGGGCTCCTGTAGTCCCAGCTACTCGGGAGGCTGAGGCAGGAGAATGGCCTAAACCCGGGAGGTGGAGTTTGCAGTGAGCTGAGATCCGGCCACCGCATTCCAGCCCGGGCGACAGAGCGAGACTCCCTCTCAAAAAAAAAAAAAAAAAAAAAAAAAAAAAAAAAGTTTCCGTTTTTCTATGAATGCTTACTTATTGGAGAAGTAGGGTAGTATTATATTAAGCCAAATGTAAACCCACGTAGCCTGTCCTAACATAAACTGAAAAAGGTAATTACTTTTGCCCGATAGTCAGAATCGTTGCCAGACTTGTCCTGGGAGGTTGGCTGAAGAATGAAGGGAATGAATCAATTGTCAGGTATTCATGTCTTATATGTAGAAAGGAGTACACATCAATTCTTGCCAACTTAATTTTAGTACTTTTTTTTTTTTTTGAGACAGATTCTTGCTCTGTCACCTAGGCTGGAGTGCAATGGTGCAATCTTGTCTCACTGCAACCTCCACCTCCCGGGCTCAAGTGATTCTCCTGCCTCAGCCTCCCAAGCAGCTGGGATTACAGGCGCCCACCAGCACGCCTGGCTAATGTTTGTATTTTTAGTAGAGATGGCGTTTCACCATGTTGACCAGACTGGTCTTGAACTCCTGACCTCATGATCCGCCCACCTCGGCCTTCCAAAGTGCTGGGACGACAGGCATGAGCCACCGCACCAGGCCTAGTACATGTTTTATAGTAATAATTTTTACCTTAAGAAATCACATGTTGATCTTTGTACCCAGAGCCAGTAATTGAAACATGGAGACTGGATCGCATACACCCCTGGAGGAAGTTTTTTCTGGTTAGACAGAGCTGAGACATTTTGGCAGGGTAGTTCAGCTAGCTTTAAGTCCTATTTGAAGGCCTCGCAAGTAATATTTAGGATTGATGATTGTGCATATGCTGACTTAAATTACAATTTATAGCTAGGTGTCCTTTAAGAAAATGTGTTTACTTTTGATACTTTTGTGACATTTTGTTTTTCTTTTTTTGGAGGAGTTTTGCTCTTGGTGCCCAAGCTGGAGTGTGATGGTGCTATCTCGGCTCACTGCAGCCTCTGCCTCCGCCTCCCAAGTTCAAGCAGTTATCCTGCCTCAGCCTCCCGAGTAGCTGGGATTATAGGCATGCACCACCACGCCTGGCTAATTTTGTGTTTTTAGTAGAGACCTGGTTTCTCCACATTGGTCAGGCTGGTCTCGAACTCCCGACCTCAGGTGATCCGTCTACCTTGGCCACCCCAAAGTGCTGGGATTACAGGCTTGAGCCACCATGCCCGGCCTGACATTTTGTTTTTCTTTTTTTTTTTTTTTTTGAGACGGAGTCTTGCTCTGTCGCCCAGGCTGGAGTGCAGTGGCCGGATCTCAGCTCACTGCAAGCTCCGCCTCCCGGGTTCACGCCATTCTCCTGCCTCAGCCTCCGGAGTAGCTGGGACTACAGGCGCCCGCAACCTCACCCGGCTAGTTTTTTGTATTTTTTTTTTTTTTTTTTAGTAGAGACGGGGTTTCACCGTGTTAGCCAGGATGGTCTCGATCTCCTGACTTCATGATCCGCCCGTCTCGGCCTCCCAAAGTGCTGGGATTACAGGCTTGAGCCACCGCGCCCGGCCTTGTTTTTCTTAATGACACTTGTAGCCTACTGTGTGTCTACTTGTCCTATCCCTATATGAAATGATTAACTCTGTAGAGACAGTCTTGAGCTTATTCCCCTGCGGCTCCTGTAACAGTGTTTCGCGCCGTAGCCGCTGCTCATCAAAGGTTCGTTGGATAAGTTATTGTTAGTAGGTAAGTGTTTGGACGAACGGAGGCAAGATGGTGCACTTCCGGGGTCTTCCTCCCCCCCCCCCCCCCCCCACTCCCAACTCTTCCCGCCCGCGCAAAAATGCAGCCGGCGACCCGGGAAGGTGCAGACCAACTGGGCATGCGCCAGGTGACGTCAATCTGAAGAGCCCAAGATTTACCTGGTCGCACCTGCGGAACGCCCCTGACACGCCCATGCCCCACCTATTGCCCTCCCACTCCTAGAAAAGCCGCTCTCCGCCATTGAGCCGCGCGGCCCTCTCACAGCCCCAGTCCTGTCGGGATGTCGGGACTGTGGGAAGTCCGTCCCAGAGCCCCACGGGGGAACTCTGCCGGCCTCCTTCGCCGGAGGCCGACAGACTTCTCCCGTACACCTTAGGTTACCAAAATAAACGTGCAGTTTTGCGCCTGACCTTTGCCTACTTGCTGGTTCTTTTGTGCTCGCTCTGGGCTGGTCTTAGAAAAAACAAATCAATAAGAACTTGTAATAGATGAAGTTTTGATAATTCTACAGCGGGTATCATGACCCCTAAATATTTTGGATTTAGGAAACTAAAAATTGTCCTAATTTTTTTTTGTTCTTTTCTAATTGGGTTTTGATGGACAATTTGATCAGTGAATGTTTTTATTTTATTATTATTTTTGAGACAGAGTCTTGCTCTGTCGCCCAGGTGGGAGTACAATGGCTCGCATGATCTTGGCTGTCTGTAACCTCTGCCTCCTGGATTCAAGCAATTCTCTCCTGCCTCTTCCTGAGTAGCTGGGACTACAGGCGTGCGCTGCCACACCCAGCTAATTTTTTGTATTTTAGTAGAGACGGAGTTTCACCATGTTGCCCAGGCTGTTCTCGAACTCCTGAACTCAGGCAATCTGCCTGCTTCGGCCTCCCAAAGTGCTAGAATTAAAGTGTGAGTCACCTCGCCCAGCCCAGTGCATGCTTTTCATTGCAAGAGTTTGTTTTTGAGTTGCTACTTCAGCAGCCAGGCATTGTCATATTTGTTGGCTGTGATGTTAATTCGGATGTTTTACCTTTTGCAGCACATTATTTCTTAAGATTATGGTAAAATGGATGTGACCTTTTTTCCCCTTATTTCTTCTAAAAACAAAAGGGGGTACATGTGCAGAACATTCAGGTTTGTTGCATAGGTATACGTGTCCCATGGTGGATTGCTGCACCTATTGACCCGCCCTCTAAGTTCCCTCCCCTCGACCGCCCCCCCTCCCCATATGAGTGACATTTTGAGTTCTAAACTTTTAGAACATGCCCACTTGTCTTGAATGAGTAACAGCGCGTGACAGTGAGTTGTTTAGGCTCAGTACTAGTTTCACTGGTTTTATAGTCTGTACTTCCTGGGTGGAGGGTTGTCAGGTAAATGTGTAGATGGAAGAAAAAAATTTTAGAAAAAATTTTAACGCATAAAAAAGTATGATTGATGAATTTGAATCCTGTTGTACTGCTAAGGCTGAAAGAGGAATTTACTTTATTGGCAATTTAGAGTAATTTGATTAACTTTTATAGTTTACAGCCTTGGCTTAATTACTGACATGTGACAGTCCTAACATGAGAAATAACTCACTCCTAATATAAGAAATAACTCAGTATTTTGTGGTTAATATAAGTTACTGCAAAGACATTAGTTGATATTACTAAAGTCATGAAAGGTTTATTTATTGAAGATTGTTTTCCTTTTATGGAAAAAATTTAAGGATGACAACTTTTTAGTATAAAATTGAAATCACCTAGTTTTGCTTAAGCTGAAGGCATATGGCTGAAAATAATGCTTTAATTTATTTTGACTTTTTAAATTTAGAATTATTTCAGCCTGTAGGTTTTATGACATTGACAATATGGTGAGAAGGATTGTATAGGAAGTGTTTTCAATAGGCATTTGGTAAAGTTCTGACAGCACTTTGAAATTAAGCATTTGCTAACTTTAAGAAATTATATGTAAAACAGAATGGTTCTTGTGTTTCAGTCTCAGTCTTGTGTGAGACTTCTGAGAATACTTACCTGGAATTTTAAAACTTGGAACCTCTGATGACTTCATAAAACAAAAGCCCTGGTGTTATCCTGGGAGAGTTAGTGATTTATGTCCTCTAAGAATTGTGACAGTGGAGATCAGTGGCAGAGATGCCATGAGTGAACCACAGATTTACCTCAAATAGAATTTGTCACTGGTTTGACAATATTATTCCCACCAGTGTCAACTTAATATCTTTTCAGTATAATTTCTGATTGCTGCAGGCGTGGTACAAAGCACAGTGGGCATTTAAAGGAGGGCGCGATTAAATACCCTGTTTAAGGGGATTGGTGTGGGTGTAGGCTTCCTGGATGGGCTTGTGGAGAGTAAGGACAGGCAGATGGAGGGAGGGAGCGGGAGGGAGTGGCAGGCACTGATAGTAAAGTGTGGGCAGTCTCAAGTAACTCGGTTTAACAAAAGCCTGAGTATGTGAATAGGAAATATACCAAAGCTCCCTTGTATGCTGTGTTGGGCAGTACCTAGAGGATCAGGCTATAGCAACTGTACTTTCCGCCTCATCTGTAGAATAAGGATGGGGTTAGACTGTGATCCTCAGACCTTTTTCCCTCCTGAACACCCCGAGGGGATATGCTGTATTCCCAGCAGCACCACGCACAAACATGAAACAGAACCACATCAAATCACAGAGATGCTGTTGAACCACTGCTGTAGCCCTTTCTCCCAAATTGAGAGAATTACTGGGGAAGTGGCCTGAAGGTCTCTCTCAAATCTATTTCATATCTGTTTAATTTTGGGTACGGGATGATCGGAAGATCTTGAAAGGGTGGGGTATAATTTCAGAGGCATGCCACCAAGTTTAGCGTAGCTTCTGTTCTGCAGGATGGATTGACAAGGACGAGATAGCTGGTGGGTTTTGTAGTTCTGAATGGAAGATCAGTCCAGGAGGTACTTTCGAGTTCTTCAGGCCTTGACACATAGAGTGTAGAGAGAGGAATGCATCACCTATTTCTCCGTAAGAATGGTAGTACTTTCAGTAACAATAGGGAGGTCAAGATTATAAGGGAAATGAATGACATCTGTTTTCAGATATCAGTACCTCAAGAGGTTAAACATGAGAATTAAAATGAGAGCCAAAAGGGTTTTGAAAAAGTTGGGCAACATGATTTGTGAGTAGTTGAGAGGCGTGTCCTAGTTATGCAGTAATAAATAGTCTTGCATACCCTGTGGCAGAGGCTGGAGTGCAGTGGCAGGATCTGGGCTCACTGCAAGCTCTGCCTCCCGGGTTCACGCCATTCTCCTGCCTCAGCCTCCCGAGTAGCTGGGACTACAGGCCCTGCCACCATGCCTGGCTAATTTTTTTTTTGTATTTTTAGTAGAGACGGGGTTTCACCATGTTAGCCAGGATGGTCTCGATCTCCTGACCATGTTATCTGCCCACCTCGGCCTCCCAGAGTGCTGGGATTACAGGCATGAGCCACCGTGCCTGGCCTTTTTTCTTTTTTCTTTTTTTCCCGAGGCGGAGTTTCGCTCTTGTTGCCCAGGCTGGAGTGCAATGGCGAGATCTCGGCTCACCGCAACCTTCGCCTCCCAGGTTCAAGCCATTCTTCTGCCTCAGCCTCCAGAGTAGCGGGAATTACAGGCATGTGCCACCATGCCCGGTTAATTTTGTATTTCTAGTAGAGACGGGGTTTCTTCATGTTGGTCAGGCTGGTCTCGAACTTCGGACCTCACCTGATCCGCCCACCTTGGCCTCTCTAAGTGCTGGGATTACAGGAGTGAGCCACCACACCCGGCCAGTTTGTGCTTTTCTATTGTGCTCACCCAGGGGCGTGTTTGGAAGTTTGTATTGAAACGTGTATAACAGGACTGGGATTGTTAAGACCAGGAGCTCTGGTCTCTTCTGTTAGGTCCTCGTCTCCTCGGTCCTCCATACCCTGTGTATTCCCTTTGACTAAAGACCCTTAATGGTGGAGACATGGGGGTGAGAGAGTGGGAGTCATGGTGGGCAGGTGGTAACCCAGGAGCAAATCCTAGCTGATGCCCTTTTCTCTTCCTGCTCCTTAGCCGGGCTCGAATCCCGCTTCCTGGGAGATCTTCCCTGAGTCCTGTTGCGCACCTTGTTCTTCCTTCTCTTTGAGTGCTTGTTGACGGTAGCTATGATCTCAGCACTAGCTTAACACTGACACTAATTATTCTAACTTTTTTTTTTTTCTTTTGAGACGGAGTCTCACTCTGTCGCCGAGGCTGGAGTGCAATGACACAATCTCAGCTCACTGCAACCTCCACCTCCCGGGTTCAAGTGATTCTCCTGCCTCAGCCTTCTGAGTGCCTGGGACTACAGGTGCCCACCACCACTCCTGGCTAATTTTTGTACTTTTTAACAGAGACAGGGTTTTACCATATTGGCCAGGTGGCTCTTGAACTCCTGACCTCGTGATCCACCTGCCTCGGCTTCCCAAAGTGCTGGGACTATAGTCAGGAGCCACCGCGCCTGACCTCTAATTTTTTTCATGCTTTTGGTTCTTTAACAAGATAAGCATGGGAGGCAGCATGTTTCTTAACTTAAAAAAAAAATTTATACATTAAAATGCACTTTAAAAGATTGAAAGTGACCATATAGAAAGAATTTAAATGCACATAATTAAATATAATTATAATGTTTTAATTGTTTTGTCTGCTGGTATATATCTAAATTTTTTATATTTTTCTAGATAGTTATATTCAAATATTATTTTGCTATTGTCACATTTTAAAAACATTGACAGTAATAGTTAACATTTATTGAACATCTTTTAAATTGCTGAATGATTTTCAAGCAATATTTATGAAAATTCAATTTTTAAAAGGTAACAGCTTTATGGAGATGTAATTTACATATTGTAAAATGTACCCTTGTAAAGTATATACTTTAGTGTTTTTTTTAACGTATTGGCAGAGTTGTGCAACCATTAACACTACCTAATTCCAGCAAGTTTTTATGTCCCCGCAAAAGAAGGCCATACCTATAGCAGTCACTCCCTGTTCTTCACCTCCCTCCTGCTCATCCCCTGGCAGCCACTAATCTACTTTCATTCTCTGTTGATTTGCCTCTTACGGACATTTCTTATTAAGTGGAGCCATATAATGTATGGCTTCTGTCATTTAGCCTAATATTTTCAAGGTTTATGCATATCGTAGCATGTTTCAGTACTATATTTGAATAACACTTCATTGTATGGCTATACCACTGTTTTGTTTTGTTTTTTCCCATGGAGACAGGGTCTTGCAATGTTCAAACTCCTGGGCTCAGGCTTCCTGCCTCAGCTTTCCAGCCTCCAGAGTAGCTAGGGTTACAGGCACACACCTCTGTGCCCAGAGACCATGTTTTGCTTATCCATTTCATAAGTTCATGGACATCTGAACTGTTTCCACTTTTTGGCTATTATGAATAATGCTGCTGAGTACATTTGTGTGCATGTTTTTATCTATACATATGTTTTCATTTCTCTTAGGTATATAACTAGGATTATTTGCTGGATTATTGCAAATTCAATTTTAATTTTTTTTTTTTTTTGACACAGTCTCACTCTGTCACCCAGGCCAGAGTACAGTGGCATGACCATGGCACACTGCAACCTCTGCCTCCTGGGTTCAAGTGATTCTCCTGCCTCAGTCTCCTGAATAGCTGGGACTACAGGTGTGTGCCACCATGCCTGGCTAATTTTTGCATTTTTAGTAGAAGGGAGTTTCACCGTGTTGGCCAGGCTGGTCTCAAACTTCTGACCTCAAGTGATCCACCTGCCTTGGCCTTCCAAAGTGCTGGGATTACAGGTGTGAGCCACTGCACCTGGCAGAAAATAATTCAGCAGTTAGAATGAATCCTTAATGATAGATTGGTTAGACTGGGATGTGGTGAGGGTGAGAAAAGGAGTCAAGGATGAACTGACTTCTAAATCTCCTGTTTGAAATGTCTGTTCCCCGGTGCTGTAAAGAAATAGCACTTGAACATTAATTTATTTAGTAAGGCCATTTTTACTTCCTGCAGAAAGGGTACACCTGCCAGCAGTTTTGCCACGGGAGTACACCGAACAAAGGAGACAGGGTCGTTTATAACCTGACGCGTCTACCCTACTGCTGTGTCTCATTTCCATTGGCTGGAACAGGACCTCACATTCTGTGTTTGTCCCGATCGGCTAGTAACTTAGAACTTTTTAAAAGAGGCAAAGGTAGAGGGGAACAAAGGAAGGAGGAAGTAACTTGTGGAATGTTGAGAAAGGTAAAAACACTTTTAAATAAGGAAGAGGAACAGGCTGTGACCTAATGCTTGCTTGGACCAGTATAAGCAAGCCAGGGCAAATATTTAGGCTACATTGTGGGAGCTAAGAACATAAAGCACATTGATTTTTTTATTACGGCTAGCAGATACTTAAGAAGGTTAGCACAGATCTTTGAATAAATTTTGCTTCTAAGAGAAGTTACTATTTATTCCTAATTAGACAGGGAGGAAAGTCTTTGAAGAGGAACCTCTACTTTACTTTTTACATCTCTCTTATTTCTCTTTTCCTTATTCACTCCTTATTTCTTCTCTTCATCTCAAATTGGTCTAGATTTCTTTGTAGTTCTCACACACCTAACTCCTAGTCATCCATCCATCACCTTCTCCAGCCTGCCTTCTCTGATCACCATTCCCTGTACCCCCAGGTGGGGCTGAGTTCCTATGGTTCCCACCCCCTTAACCTCCAGGACCATGTGCATTAATTATTTTAGTTTCCAAATATTTGGGGATTTTTAAGGTATCTTTCTGTTACTGATTTCTAATTTCATTTCATTTTGTTCAGAGAGCATACTTTGTATGACTTTAATTTTGCAAAACATTTTTAGAGGTTTGTTTGGCACTCCAAAATTTTATCAGTTTAAGGAATGTTCCATATGTAGTTGAAAAGAATTTTGTATTCTGCTTTTGTTAGGTGGAGTATTGCATGAATATCAATTAGGTCAAGTTTGCTGATAGTGTTATTAAGATCTGTCTTTCTACTTGTTCTGTTGATTACTGAGAGAAGTGTTGAAGTCTACAGCTATTGTGAAAGATTTGTGTGTTTCTCCTTGAAGTTCTAGCAATCTTCATGTATTTTGAGGCTCTGTATTCATGTATTTTGAGGTTCCTTCCTAAAGTCCATACACTTTTAGGAAGGATTGTTTTATCCTCTTTATTACTTAACCCCTTTATCTCTATCTTTGTCTGTTAAGACATGGAACTGAAATGGCCTGTTAATGATCTGGCCCTTCCTTCATTACAACCTACTTTGGGCAGGGAATGTCCCATTCAGTCTCTGTAGTGCCTGGTTAAATCTCTTGAATGCAGTAGGCAGCACAGGTAATTGTGGAACTGAATGTTGAGTCAAAGCCTGTGGATTGTTTTCACCCTCTCTACTGTCCAGTATGGTAGCTACTAGCCACATGTGGAGCCTTAAATTAATTAAAGCTAGGCCAGGCATGGTGGCTCACACCTGTAGTCTCAATACTTTGGGAGGCTGAGGTGGGAAATCACTTGAGGCAGCAGTTCAAGGTGAGCCTGAGCAACAAGGTTTTGTAAAAACCCTGTTTTCACAAAAGAATTAAAAGAGTTGGGCATAGGATGGCGTGCCTGTGGTCCTACCTATTTGGGAGGCTGAGGTGGGAGGATTGCTTGAGGCCAGGAGTTTGAGGCTGTAGTCGTCTATGGATTGTGCCACCACACTCCAGCCTGGGTGACAGAGTGAGAACCCATCTCTTAAAAAAAAATTAAGTAAAATGAAAACTTCGGTTTCTCCAGTGGCACTAGCTATTATATGTTCATTTCAAGTGCTCTGTATTCACGTGTATTGTACCACACAAATGTAGAGCATTTGGGGCATTTCATATCATTACAGAAAGTTCCCCTGGACTCATTGTAGGCAGTCTGCCTCTGTTAGACCAGTGAGAATTTACCTAACATCTCTTTTTTTTCTAACCTTGTAATTGCCCTAAATCCTGCACAGCTTGGGTAGCCCCAGCGATTTGGCTGAGTGAGGTCCTCCTTTGTGGAGACTCTGGGCCCCGCATTATTTGTGTACATGACGGTATCGCATTTCTGCAATAAGATTTGGGGTCATGTGTGAGATGACTTTCCATTATTTGTTGTTCTTTGTGGTAGGGTGAAGAGGCAGTCAGTTAACACGTAATTAGAAAATCTGCCACAGTCCTGGTCAAATTAGGCTAAGAGTCATATATATAGGCCAGAAGGGAAGGAAGGATTAGGATTCAGAGACTTTTGGTTGATAAATTTGATAACTCAGAATTTTGGTGTTATAAAAGTGTAAATGTTGATACACAAACTGAATTGTGAGATGTCAGTATGTCCTAGTGTGTCTGGATTCTCCTATATAAAACCTCTTTCTCAGGAGTCTCTGGCCAAATTATCTATGGAACCCCCTGAGATTTGCTAAGAAAGTTATGCTTGGACTCCTCTCTACTCATGGATATGTTCTGTAATTCACACACTTGGGAAACAGCATGGCCATGTGATTCATACCAAATGGCAACATTCAGTAGGTGCAGATTATATATTTTACTAGAAATATGGCTTCCTGCTCGATTTCAGAATGTTCATAGTGCCTCTTTTGAGGTCTGTGTGTATATTCTATTTATGGAAGTTAAAAAGTACTTTAGAAATGCATATATTAGTCTCTGTGGAATTTCTCTTGTCCTTGGACCAAGAAGTGGTCCAACACTTAAAACAGTGAATAACATCTTAGCCCATCCTAAAACAATCCTTCCTACAGGTTTATGAACTTAATAACAGAGCCTCAAAATACATGAGGACTCAGAACTCCTAGGAGAACCAGATACATCCTTAACAATATTGTAGACTTCAACACTCTTCTCACAGTAATCAAGAGAACAAGTAGACAGAAAGAAAGTGCACTTTTCCCTGTTTCTGTAGACATCAAAATTATTTCACTCACTTCTGAAAGTCTCATTCAGTAAGTTACTCATTTCTCCACCTTATGACAGTACTATGCTTTCAGAGTGCTGTGCAAAGAATAAAAAGTTTTAAAGTGACTTTACTGTAATTTCAGATACATATTTGAACTTTTGAGTCTGAATTATCCAGGTGAAATGCATTGGATCTCTGATCCTCTGTAAACTGGGAAGATTACCTTCTTCCAGGTATGCTGGTTGTCCTTAACTGCCTTAATGGCAAGAGTTGTGAATCTTCTCTGTGTCGGAAGAAACCTAACAGTGGAGATTGTTTATGGCAAGGGTCACAAATTTACATGCTCAGAAGGTTAGGACCCCTCTGTAAGGTAAAGACATGAAGTGCCCCCTTCTTTATTAACACATGACTGCATTTGCTGATATTTATTTGCCTAGATTTCAAGCCCTTTTTGCTTTTACAGACAGCGCTGTCCTAAATGTGCTAGAGATGTATCTTTAGTCACTTAAGCTGGTGTTTCTATAGGGTAGGTTTCTAGGAACGGGACTGGATTGTTGGGTTACAGTGTGTGCCATTTAAAAGACTGAACCGGATTATACTCTCAGCATCTGTTTGTTTTTAAACCTTCCCTAGTCTGTGTGCTTATGTGTTTTTCTTCTATTTTTTTTTTTTTTTTTTGAGATGGAGTCTCACTCTGTCACCCAGGCTGGAGTGCACTGATATGATCTTGGCTCACTGCAACCTCCACCTCCGTGGTTCAAGCAGTTCACCTGCCTCCTGCCTACCACCACACACAGCCAATGTTTAGTTTTTTTTTTTTTTTTTTAATGTTTAAAAAATTTTTTAGTAGAGACAGGGTTTCACCATGTTGCCCAGGCTGGTCTCAAACTCCTGACCTCAAGTGATCGGCACATCTTGGCCTCTCAAAGTACTGGGATTACACATGTAAGCCACTGTGCCCGGCCTCTTTTTTGAGAATAGTCTTACTCTGTCGCCCAGGCTGGAGTGCAATGGAATGATCTTGGCTCACTGCAACCTCTGCCTCCCAGTTCAAGCTATTCTTGTGCCTCAGACTCCCAAGTGGCTGGGATCACAGGTGTGTGCCACCACACTCGGCTAATTTTTGTATTTTTAGTAGAGATGGGGTTTCACCACATTGGCCAGGCTGTTCTTGAACGCCTGGCCTCCACCTGCCTTGGCCTTCTAAAGTGCTGGGATTATAGGCATGGGCCATCATGTCTAGCCAATAAAACTTTTTTCGGTAAGTGATTCCAGCCCTTGATTCATAGGAGGGTAGGGTCTGTAGGAGTATAGCCTTAACTGATTAATTTGAAATCTCTGGGTGATGTGAGACATGTTCCAGGTTCTTGGCTTGTATCTCCCTCTAGTACTTCAGGAACTTCCCAACTAGATGGAGGCAGTAAAAATGGGCCCTGCCAGGATGTACCTATAACAGAGCCATTCAACCATATCCTTGTGCTGTCTGCCTTTAATCACGAAGATTATGAACTAAGAATTGTGGATGCAGTTTTATTTTTTAAACATGTAGCAATTATCACTCAGATAGGCATCTTAAATCCATTTGTTTTGGTTGGATTTAAGACTGTTGTCCTTCTTTACGAAAGGGAAGATAGTCCAGATTGATATTCAGAAGGCTTTGTCAGATGCATTCCAGAAACTGTTGATTATGGTTCTAGGTAAAACTTTCTCAATCCTCGTTGAAGTACTTCAGTTTCAATGAGCACATAAACTCATTTTGAAAAGTTAATTGGATAAAAATATCAATATCTAAAACACTCCCTAGTATGCTTTCATTTGCTAAATTATTTCACAGCAACAGGCTCAAATTTGTTCTTTGTGACATTTGTAGAAAAAATAACAGCAAATATTGTCCGTAGTTTATAGATGTGAAAGGACTTGCCTCAGTTCACACAGAAAATGTTTGAGGCAGGTCTTCTTTAATTGCATGCCCACCATACAGAATAGTGATTATAAGCCTTGGACACATGGATTTGAGTCCTAACTCTGTCTCTTAGATTTTTTTATGTAATTTTGGGTCTTATAGCTAGAGAGATTTGAAGATATTTAATATCTGTAAGCTGCAGTCTTTATCTGCAAACTGGGGTTAGTAAGCCAGTCAAGCTTCTAGGGGATATTGTAAGACAAAATGAGATGACAAATGTAAGAACGCAGAACTGTACTTACAAGGTAAGCAGATAGAATATGCTGTTATTGTCATTGTTGTTTTCTCTCTGAATAAATAAACTCTCAGCTGAAGAGTTTATTAGATTATGTTTTCCGAATTGAGAATTCTCTTCCTGCTTTCATTTCTGGCACTGACGTATTGGCCAAATATTATTCTTATACAATAATCAACTGCTTTGCTGTGAGTCTTGGAAGTGGTCCTGCTGTTGAATGGCATTGCTTGTATTCCCTGTTCAGTTCTACAGTGGTACAGGTGTCATAGCCTGTACCCAAAGGAAACATGGTGTTTAGCAAAGAGTCCCTGAACAGAGTTGCTCTTCTCCTTCACAGCCCTGAAGGCTTAGAGACTGAGAGATCCTAATTAAGTTACTACAGACTTTTATTTGCTTGTAAGAGGTGGCCATGATTGCTCTCAGCTTTCCAACCTGGGCAGCCCTTCTAGTGGAAGTCTTACTTCCTTGGTCATCAACTGTCAAGTCTGAGTAACAACCTTTAATAACGAAGCTAAATGTGTGGGTTGTCCCCCTCTCCCTAGTATGCAGAGGTATCCTTTGCACACACTCAAAACTTCTTAGACCAAACTTATAGCTATAGTTTTCCTTGAAAGAAATTGTATTGTCTATAGAGTACATGGGCCATTTTCTTCCCACAAAATGTTCGAATGTTCTCTCTCTCTGAGGGTTTGTTCATTGTATCTGGTGGCATTTTGGTTCTCAGTGAGTAGACACCTAGCTGTGCTTCTAACGTGAAGTGTCTACTAGCCCAGTGGTCTCTATTTTGGATTTGAACTTCAGCCCCCCACCTGATGCCTTACCATTTAATCATATTGTGATTCAACATTTTTGTTTCCACATTTTTTATTTCTTAGGTTATTATTGCTTAGTTCCTATCTGTAAGATCATAAAGTCCTTTGACCCAAACACAGTTGATATTTCATACATATGTTAAAAACTGAGGTGTGAGACCGGACATGGTGACTCACACCTGAAATCTCAGCAGTCTGGGAGGCCAAGACAGAAGGATCACTTCAAGCCAGGAGTTCGAGACCAGCCTGGAAAACAAAGCGGGATCATCTCTCTAAAAAAGAGAATTAGCTGGGCACAGTGGTGTAGTCCCTGATATTCTGGAGGATGAAGCAGGAGGATGACTTGAGCCCAGGAATTCCAGGCTACAGTGAGCTATGATAGTGCCACTGTACTCCAGCCTGGGTGACAGAGTGAGACCCTGTCTCCAAAAAAAGAAAAGAAAAAAAAAAGAAAAAAAAAAAAATCAAAGTGCATGGTGAGGAGATGAGGAAACTTCCAGGAAAATGCTCTTATTTTCTGCTTTTAGAAACCAAAAGAATGTCTCATTGTGGGGTACTACCATTATATGCAGGAAGTTTTAGAATGAAAAAGATTCTGAATTGATCCTTGCTAACTTTATTTCAGACAGTGGTAAAACAGCTGTGGAGTACAGACCCAGTGAAGAGATTGTAGATGTCAGATAGGAAGAAGAACTACACAGTTTAATTCAAGTAATGTGGAGATAAAAACTCAGGAGTAACAGGGCTGGGTGCAGTGGCTCATACCTGTAATGTCAGTGCTTTGGGAGGCCGAGGCTGGCGGATCACCTGAGGTCGGGAGTTCAAGACGAGCCTAACCAACATGGCGAAATGGTGGCGCATGCATATAATCCCAGCTACTCAGGAGGCTGAGGCAGGAGAATCTCTTGAACCTGGGAGGCGGAGGTTGCAGTGAGTCAAGATCACGCCATTGCACTCCAGCCTGGGCAACAAGAGTGAAACTCCATCTCAAAAAACAAACAGGCCGGGCGCAGTGGCTCACACCTGTAATCCTGGCACTTTGGGAGTCGGAGGTGGGCGGATCATGAGGTCAGGAGTTCAAGACCAGCCTGGCCAACATGATGAAACTGTGTCTCTACTAAAAATACAAAAATTTGCCAGGTGTGGTGGCAGGCGCTTGTAATCCCCGCTACTTGGGAAGCTGAGGCAGGAAAATCGCTTGAACCCAGGAGGCAGAGGTTGCAGTGAGCCGAGATCATTCCACTGCGCTCCTGTCTGGGTGACAGAGCAAGACTCCATTTTGAGAAAAAAAAAAAAAAAAAAAAACATAAAAACAACTCGAGGATCAGATAACATATCCAGTATAACCGTAATTCAAAATAAGTAGCAGAATTTGGAGGATAATTTGCTTCATTCTCAGGTAAATGTGAAACTCTGAAACTGCTTTTTGAGTTCAGGGTATTTCTGGGGCTTTTCCTGAAGTCTTGACCTTTGGCTCTGACCCTTTATTTGAAGTTTGGGGAGCAGAACTGAGGACTATATTACTACAGTTGTGGACATAGGAGAGGGGTTAGTTTCCCCGCCGCCCCAAGAGTAAGGGATGCTGGGCTGCTTGAACACAGGCCTTTTTAGAACTCCCTTCAAACAGCATCCCAGAGATGTGGGGAGAATGTAAGTGGCCTTAAGACTGATTGTGCTACAGCTTTTGAAAACTATAATGCCTTTCAAATATGGCTTATTACTTGTAAAGGGGTGGCGTGCTCCTCCACACCTGTGGGTGTTTCTCGTTAGGTGGAAGGAGAGACTTGAGGAAAAAAATAAGACACAGAGACAAAGTATAGAGAAAGAAAAGCAGGGCCTAGGGGACCGGTACTCAACTTACAGAGGACCCACGCCAGCACCGGTCTCTGAGTTCCCTTAGTATTTATTGATCATTATCTTTACCATCTTAAAGATAAGGGAGTGGCTGGACAACAGGATCATTGTAGGGAGGAAATCAGCAGTAAGACATATGAACAAAAATCCCTGTAACATGAATAAGTTTAAAAGAAAATGCTGTGCCTTGAGATGCATATGCAAACTCCAGAAACCTTTTAGCAGCATTGCTCCAGCAAGTCCCACCTTATTCCTAAAGGGGGTTTTCTCCTTGCTCAGTAAACAAAGCACACAATCGGGTTTTACACGGAGATGTTCTATTGCCCAGGGACAGGCAGGATTTTTAACCAGCAGGCTGCATTCAGGCACTTGTTTAACAAAGACACATCCTGCACAGCCCAAAATCCTTTAAACCTTAAGTCACCACAGCACATGTCTCTTGCAAGGACAAGGTTGGGGGTAGGGTCACAGATTAACAGCATCTCAAATACAGAACAAAATGGAGTCTCTTATGTCTACTTCCTTCTATATAG
>NC_045449.1:30365234-30381855 GCF_002776525.5 Piliocolobus tephrosceles
AGGAAGACACCTCACATGGCTTTCCATACAGATAGGCATTATTATTGCCATGTTACAGTTGAGGAGACTAAGCCACGGAGAGTTTTAGTAGCCCCAAATAATAGTTAAATGCAGAACCACAATCAAACTCCAAAGACAGTGGTCTAAACTAGTACACATTACTGTCAGGCTACATCCAAATTATTAGAAAATAATTTGGACTCATCTCTGGGTACAGATAAATGACCGTTTTGAGGTCAGAGAATTCTGCTTCATCTAGTGTGGCACTCATAATCACGATTTCATTAGCGTAGAATAACTGCTTTGAGCTAAGCAACTCACTCTAGAGGCTTCTGAGTGCTCAATCAGATTAAAAATAGGTGCCATCCACCCAAAACTGTTACTTTGAATTTCAGTGAGTTGAGGAACAGTATGTGGCCCTTATTGCTGGCTGTTTACTAAAGCCGTTTCGAGCTTGTGAAAAGAAGCCTGATCCAAGTATAGCACAGTGGCTGAGAGTGAGGACCCCGGAGTGTGACAGGTCTGGTTTGCCTTTGGCTCCACTACTTGCTAGCTGTGTGACCTTGGGAAAATTAACTTCCCTTTCTGAGCCTCACTTCTCTTTTCTGTAAAGTGGGGAGTATAATTCCAACTTCAATGTTGGACAGACCAAATTACAATATATGTACACATACATACCCCTGGCACAGAGCCCTCAACACTGGCAGCTACTATTCTTGTGAATTTTTGTGAAAGGGGATGCGTGTCTTTCTATTCCCTAGAGCGGGGCACCTATAGACAGCTCATGCAAAGTGTATCATTTCATTAAGGAAATATTTCAAGATAAAGAAAACTCAGAACCTGTCCCTATTTTATTCAGCTGGATATTGTAAACTCAACCATGAAGAGACTCCAAGACTGAAGCCGGTATTACTGTCACTTCCATAGCTATATGTGGGCTCATGATTCCCATATGGAGATCAGGAAGCTTAGTATGTGACCAATTCTGCCTCAAGAGTCATTAGCAAGGGGAGGGTCAAAAAAATCACAATCTTACATAATTTCCTCACAAAGTGACAAAGAGCATAGCGATTGTCTACAGGGGACAGTCACCACCCAAAGGGCTCCTGCTCCCAGTGAGAGCCTTTACAACATGAGTGGGTCATTATCAGCAATGGCTTGTGAGTACTCAGCTGTTCCAAATGTCAGCTCCACTGCTCCTTATGCTCTGAAACTAGAGCATGAGACCAAGACCTGGGTTTCTGGGAAGGGCCTGCAAGAGAGAGCTGGACACCACAGTAAGTATGTGTCCTTCCACCTACACCTCTTCATCTTGTACCAGATCTAGATAGTGTAGCAGGTAAGCCTAAGAATCTGAGCTCAGGAACCAGATCACCTGGACTCAGATCCTGACTCCAACTTAGTAGCTGCATGACCGATGACAGGTTGTTTAACCCCAACATCATGTTGCTGAGGGAAGTTTCCTTTGATGACAACACAGATGGGCAGAGATGGGCTGAGATTTACGTCTTCCCTCCCAGCATGTGCGTCTTGGGTGATGACACAGGTATTTGTAAGCTTAAGCCACAATAGGAAGCTGACCTTTCTGGATTCTATGGACCTGTGTTTAGCATTAAGTATTTTCAAACAAGCTCTCTAAGCCAAGGGAAACAGCTTCTTCCGCCTAATAATTAAGACTTCTAAAGAATGGTAGCCACTTTGAATGACAGAGAGAAACGGGGCAGGGAGAAAGGAACTGGCATATACTGGGCCAATTCCTTCTATGTGCCAGGTTTTACCCCCCAACTTTTAAAGATCAAAAACATTGTCAGAGGTTGTCTTCATTTCACACTGGAAGAGACAGTAGCTTGCCCAGGTTTACACAACTTAATTCCCCAAGTCTTTCTGATTTCAAATCCCAGCCTCTCTCCTTCACATGACACTGTTTATGACTCTTTGGATTTTAGATCCAAATATTAATATTACAGGGCTCAGTTCTTGGCCTAGGAACAAGGACTGTCATCCTCTTTTCTTCTTCCCCCAATCCTCACAGAACTATCTAGAATTCCTCACTCAATCACAGAATCTGAAATGTTAACAAGTAGAGACTTGCTAGGGTAAAAAGCCTCCTGGCATGTTCAGATGTAGGGAAAATCCCACATTTGATTATGATAGCATTTTACTTCTTCTTTCCAACTTGAAGAAAACTTAAGTCTTTTTGTATTACAGGTTCTCAGAAATGTTGATCCATCTTTTGTATCTAAGTTTTCATTTTTTTTCTCCTGTTGCAAAAGCTGCTCCAAATTCAGCCCTGCTGCTCCATAGGCTCTGAATGTTCAGAAGAACATTCACGTTACGGGGATGACTCCATGGAATGCTTGATCACTAAGTTTGGTAACTAGCTGGTCAGTCTTTTTCACTTTAGCCATGGCTGGGGAGGAAACCCTCTATATGAGTGGCAGAGGCTGGCTGACTGTTTAGCAGACTCATTTCTTCTTTCTGAGGACACAGTAGCTTACATTTCCTAGCTTTCTTTGCTATTGGTTTGCTATTGGCCAAGCAATTGAGTTCTAGCTAATGGAATATAAGCAGAAGTGATGCACCCCACTT
The DNA here is from genome assembly GCF_002776525.5 of Piliocolobus tephrosceles. Lineage (NCBI taxonomy): Eukaryota > Metazoa > Chordata > Mammalia > Primates > Cercopithecidae > Piliocolobus > Piliocolobus tephrosceles. The sequence goes on from NC_045449.1 coordinate 30,367,824, forward strand.
CCAGGGTGAGACCCCGAACTCCCCTGCTGCCCATGCACAGCCTTCCACTCTCTCCTTCCTATTGCTGGCATGAAGCACATAAGCAAGCTGTCTTGGAAGCCACGCTTTGAAGCTGGTGAAGACTACGAGATGGAAGGAGCCTGGTCCCGGAATCACCACTTGGAGGAAAGCTGCTTGCTGCTCAAGTACACCAGTTTTGGGTTTCACACGGGAAGGGATAACCAGTAAGGGATAACAGGTTAAACCAGTAAGATTTGGGTTTCTGACCCCCTAGCTGACCAACAGATCAGCTGACCCCCTTCTGATCCCCTAGCTGACTGACAGATTCATGAGAACTATTGGGGGAACTCGCCTCCAGTATTTCAACGTAGGTTCTTTCTATTTTCCATAAGTGTCGGCCAGCTGAGAAATAAAGAGTACAAAGAGGAATGTTACTGCTGGGCTGCCAGGGGTGACATCACATATCGGTAGGACCATGATGCCCACCTGACCCTCAAAACCAGCAAGTTTTTATTAAGGATTTCAAAAGGGGAGGGGGTGTATAAACAGGGAGTAGGCACAAAGACCACATGCTTTAAAGGGCAAAAAGCAGAACAAAGATCACATGCTTCTGAGGAAACAGGACAAGGGCAAAAGTAGAACTCCTGACAAGGGTCCAAGTTCTGCAGTGCATGTAATGTCTTGATGAACATCTTAAGAGAAAACAGGGTTTGAGAGCCGATAACTGGTCTGATCACAAATTTACCAGGGCTGGGTTTTTCCCCACCTTAGTAAGCCTGAGGGTACTGTAGGAGACCAGGGCGTATTTCAGTCCTTATCTCAACTGCATAGGACAGACATTCCCAGAGGAGCTGTTTATAGACCTCCCCCCAGGAATGCATTCCTTTCCCAGAGTATTAATATTCCTTGCTAGCAAAAGAATTTAGCGATATCCTTCCTACTTGCACGTCTGTTTATAGGCTCTCTGCAAGAAGAAAAATATGGTTCTTTTTGCGTGACCCCGCAGGCAGTAAGACCTTATGGTTGTCTTCCCTCATTCCCTAAAAGTCACTGTTATTCTAGTCTTTTTCAAGGTGCACTGATTTCATATTGTTCAAACACACGTTTCACAATCAATTTGTACAGTTAACACAGTTATCACAGTGGTCCTGCGGTGATGTACATCCTCAGCTTACGAAGATACCAGGATTAAGAGATTAAAGTATGACAGGCATAAGAAATTATAAAAGTATTACTTGGGAACTGATAAATGTCCATGAAATCTCCAAATTTATGTTCCTCTGCTGTGGCTCCAGCCAGTCCCTCTGCTTGGGGTCCTGACTTCCTGCAACACTCTCCCTTTCTTTTTATATAAATGTGCCATGGCGATGAAGGCTTGTTCATTCTCTCGGTTTTGACACAGGATTCTTTGACTGGTCCGGCACACTAAAGACAAGCTGATTAAACAGAGAAATATAATTCCAAAATTTACTACAGTGGAGCCCCCAATAGACTTAATCCAGGTTGTGGGGTTTAACCCATATTTTCTGCCACCTGATCTAATGCCTCAGCTCCAGGCATAATGGATAAATGAACTTAAGAGGCTTCAAAAATTTGTTTCTTTAATTTAGTTATGTCCAATGATAAATTATCTTCCCTACCCAGAAGGTGTCCTTTGACCATTTCCCATGAATGTTCAGTCCCATTATAGGAATACAGGGTGATACAGAAATCAGAGATATTCCAGTCACTCTGCATTTGCATGTGATGTTCGAGACTTATTAGCCGATCCCCAAGCCAAATAACATTAATTTGGTCTTAAATCATTAATTTGATTAGCTAATTTTTGATCAATGCCTTGTTGAGAATTCCACATTTGGGTGGAATTGGTTTGCCAATCATTAACAAAATGAGCCGTTTGAATAGATTGGTGTAATGCCACTCTGGCAGTGGTGGCCAGTGCAGTGACTGTAATTAGACCCATGATCACAGCAATTAAAGTGAAAACAAATCTCTTAGATCTTTTGAGAATTTGTTTTAATACTTGATTACTTAAATGTACTGAGGGGGAAGATTCCCCAGGTCTGAGTAAAGTTGCTGGTATCTAGATTCCTTCTCGAGCTCGAACCAACATTACACTTTTCCTGGAGTCAAAATGGGAGTTAACGCAAGTGTATAAGTGACAACTAATGCATTGGACAGTTTCATTGTTTGTCCAAATTTTGATACTTCCCACTAACAGCAGGCTTAACACAGCTCTGCATAGGAATAGTCAGGTTGGAGGTAAACAAAGCAGAATGTTTGAATCCATGTTGATACTGAGGGAGAGAAGTGATGGTGGTCACGCCAGATTATCTCCACCATAAAGAAGCAATCCGAGGTGTCCAGGGATGCTGAAGAGGTAGAGGGGCATACCTGGGTTGAGAAGAATTATCATAATGCCATTTGGAGTCCCATAAAGGGGAATCAAAAAGAGGAAAAGGGTTGAAAGGGGATTTATCATGGCGGTAGTGGGGACAACAGACAGAAAAGTTTCCCCTTCCCATACTTGCAGTCCAGACATGGCAATAGCCAATTTCCAAAGTTCTGGATGTTCTGGGCTCAGAATGGGGAATATCATATGAGGCCTTGGCGGGGGAGGGGGTGTAATGCCCTTATCTTCCCATTTTTAAGGGAAAGAACGAGCTGAACCTCCTATGCCAAGTAGGGTGATGACCCTTGTCCTCCCAATAAGAAATAAAATAAGTAGCCTCCAGGCATTCCTTTCCCCCAGAGAAGCAATTGTTTTTTTAAATAGCCCTTTGATGCCCAGTCTACTACTGAACCATATGAGTCATTTTTTAATACTACTGCATGTGAGTTAACACAATCTTCCCAAATTAAAGTTTTAGATGGGCCCTCAAAATTTTTAGGACATGGTTTTCCTGCAGGTTTATATTGAAAGTATGGGGTATCTCCTATTACTCCCCTTTTCATTTGTCCTAAAGGAGAAAGGGAGAGGCCGGAGACCAAATGTCCCCATTATCCTGTAGCTAATCTCTCCAGAAGATAAGCAGCCCAGACTTGAGTTTCTAGATGGATACAACCAGGTGCATGTCCCAGGCACAGAGGAGGGTATTTATAACCCATAGTAACATTAAATGCAGTGCCTTCTTCTCCTAGTTGAGTGGGGCAATGGTCATCTACAGTTCCAGGCAACAACACACTATCATTAGTATAGATTTCTGCAGAGCAGCCATCCAGGTAAGAGGTTGAATAAGTGGAGGAAAAGGCACACAAGCCTAATAATAATTTTGTGTAGCAGGTAAATCCGTTTGAGGGGAAACTAGTGAGACAGAAAGTATAAGGAGGAGAATTATTAAATAAAACCTATTGTAAGTGAGATCCAGTGCTGAAAGAGGAAGAGAAGAACAGAGGGATGTTATTTTCAGGCTAACAGAAATGGTGAGATTTTTAGGTTCATAAGGAGAAAAGGGGAATTAGGAGAAGTGGGATTAGTTAGAGGGGTATCCATTGCCGTTAGGGAGGATTGAACCAGACCCATTTTGATTTGGCCTGCCGGTTTCTGAGGAGTCAGCACAGATCTCACCAGGTATGAAGGCGGTCTCTGACGCGGATGTCTTTTCCTGGTAGTTTTCATTTTCAGTATTCACATGAAGTTTAAGTCTTCTGGTGGGCACTCAGACAGGGAATTGATGATCTGGTGAAACACAAACATACCCTCTTCCCCATATTATAATTGTTCCAGGTTCCCAGGCATTGGTCTGGGAGTTTTTCCATAACACTGGCTTGCCTTCATTTAGGGAGAATTTTTCACCTGTATAATGGTGTTCAGCTGCAGTCAGAGTATTGTCTTTAGGATAATTTAGAAAGTTTAAAGTAAACAAAGCTAAATGTAATTGGGAGTGGGGAGTGGTTAAATTATGCTTTTAAACCAGCCTTGTCTTCTTTTACAGTAACTTGAAGAGGTTTAGTAATTCCTTCATGTTTTGGACAGAGACTGAGTCTGGGAACAAACTTCATGTTTTCCATTTATATGTTGTCTGGGAGCACTATAAGAGTTATGTGGCATATTAATTTCAGCCCCCACATTGTGCCAGCAAATCTCTACCCCAAAGATTAATGGGGATTGGCATGATACAAGGCTGAATTGTACCCTTTTGACTATCAGGGCCAGTACAAGGCAAGATAAATGTGCTCTGGTGAACTTCATCAGCTTTTCCAACACCTACTAGTCCCATGTTAGCAGGACATTTAAGCCAGGAGGAAGGCCATAAATCAGAGGAAATAATAGAAGCATCAGCCCTAGTATCTGCTAGGCCCTCAAACTTTTTTCCTTGAATGTGTATGGTGCAGGTGGGCCATTGTTTAGAAATTACATTAATCCAATAAGCAGCTTTTTCACCACCGGAGCCCATCCCAGGGCTCTGTGTCTTATCTCCTTTGTTTAAAACCATATTAGGTAGTAAAAGTAATTGAGCAATTGACTCACTGGCTGGAATGGAAACAGGAACCTTGGCAGACACCATAAGTTTAATCTCATCAGAGGAATCAAAATTAATGAGACCAGTATGAACAGTGATTCCTTTAGCAGAGGTGGATGCCCTGCCTAACACCAGGCCCACCGAACCTTGAGGTAAAAAGGGCCAGTGACCCCTGTGGGGACAATTAAAGGCAAAGAATTAGGTAGTAAACTTAGAGGAATGATACTACAGAGATTGACCGCCTTGCCCCCTACTGTGGAGGTGGACAAGCATTGTACTGAGACAGAAGAAGAGGCTGGGGCCCATCTGGGTTGGCTGTAGGTAAATTTGTTTGTGCTGGGGGCTGTGTTGGGACGGCTTGAAGTGGAAACGCAACATTGGTCTGAGTCTGAGGTGTCCCATTTGATATTGGGGCCTGAGACTGGCCCCGCTTCCCATTTCCCCAGTTCTGTGGCAAGGGATTTCCATCTATATCAGACTTAGAGTGGCAAGTACTTGCCCAATGTTTACCTTTACAACAATGAGGGCAAAGAGTAGCAGGAGGATTTGGCCATGTTTGTTGAGCTGGCTTGGCCGCTTTTAAGTTTTTAACAGTGCAATTTTTTTTGTGGTAACTGCAGGGGGTCACAGGATTGGTATGTCACTAGGATGGCACGTGCCACGGCCCAATCACTCCAAACAGTGATGGGAACATCATTTCCTGTCGGGACCAGTTCCCGGAATTTTGCACCAACGTGACCCATGATTCCATATCTAATGTTCCCTTTTCAGGAAACCAAGGACAGTGCTCTTCCACCACCCTGAATAGGGTGACGATATTTTCCAAGGGCACCCGAACTCCACCCTGTTTTAACAGGAGTTTAATATAGCAGAGATGAGCATGTTTACACTCCATGTGACCCATAGTTACCCCAGACAATACACAGACAACGCACCAATTGTCAGGGAGCCAAACAAGCGTTTCTGTGGACTGGACCAATGAACATTTCTCTGCACCTTCCAAAGGGAATCGGGTTCCCACATGCACTTAGGAAATAGAAAACCACGTTGGCATGCCAGATATCAGCAGAACCCGCCCCCAGTAGTTCAATGTAGGTTCTTTCTATTTTCCATAAGTGTCAGCCAGCTGAAAAATAAAGAGAAAGAGTACAAAGAGAGGAATTTTACAGCTGGGTGGCCAGGGGTGACATCATATATTGGTAGGACTGTGATGCCCACCCAAGCCTCAAAACCAGCAAGTTTTTATTAAGGATTTCAAAAGGGGAGGGGGTGTATGAACAGGGAGTAGATACAAAGATCACATGCTTTAAAGGGCAAAAAGCAGAACAAAGATCACATGCTTCTGAGGAAACAGGACAAGGGCAAAAGTGGAACTCCTGATAAGGGTCTATGTTCAGCAGTGCATGTACTGTCTTGATAAACATCTTAAACAATAGAAAACAGGGCTCGAGAGCAGAGAACTAGTCTGACCACAAATCTACCAGGGCTGGATTTTTTCCCACCCTAGTAAGCCTGAGGGTACTGCAGGAGACCAGGGCGTATTTCAGTCCTTATCTCAACCGCACAGGACAGACATTCCCAGAGGTGCTGTTTATAGACCTCCCCCCAGGAATGCATTCCTTTCCCAGAGTATTAATATTAATATTCCTTGCTAGAAAAAGAATTTAGCAATATCTTTCCTACTTGCACGTCCGCTTATAGGCTCTCTGCAAGAAGAAAAATATAGCTCTTTTTGCCTGACCCCACAGGCAGTAAGACCTTATGGTTGTCTTCACTTGTTCTCTAAAAATCACTGTTATTCTGTTCTTTTTCAAGGTGCACTGATTGCATATTGTTCAAACACACATGTTTTACAATCAATGTGTACAGTTAACACAATTATCACAGTGGTCCTGAGGTGACATACATCCTCAGCTTACGAAGATACCAGGATTAAGAGATTAAAGTATGACAGGCATAAGAAATTATAAAAGTATTATTTGGGAGCTGATAAATGTCCATGAAATCTTCAAATTTATGTTCCTCTGTCACAGCTCCAGCTGGTCCCTCTGTTCGGGGTCCCTGATTTCCCACAACAGGGAATGATCGTTATTTCAAGCGACTGAGCTTTGGGACAATTTACTTTTGTTGCAGCAGCTAATTAAGACAATGCAGATTCTCATTAGTTAGAATGGCTGACTTTGACAAGTCAGCCTAACCTCTTTCTTCTACCAACACCATCACTACCACCATTGCTGCCACCCTCTAAAGAAAGTGGCTACTTTTGGGGATTCTTAATTTCTTGAAGGCACCATGCGGAGGTCAAAGCAACTCCATGTTAGATGCTAATCTGCCATATGTTGCCTTCAGATTAACCTCTGCTCTGGGAAGACCATTAAGATTTCCAGTTTGTCTATTATTCCATGTGTAAGAGCACATACTTACTGTAAATTCTGCTCTTAGGTCAAAACAACTTTGATGTTATCATACTTTGTCCTACACATCACTTCTAAATCATGTATACCCTTTCCCTGTGGTATATCAGCCCTGGGTCTGTGGGGTAATGGTGCAGGGATCCACCATCTCATCTCCACCACCAGAGACACAGACATGGCTTCTGTTTGTAAGTCCCTATTAAACATTACCTTTTAAGAGATAGGATTTGTCAGCCTCTTTCTTCAGTCTTTCAGCTTCCTTGTACTTTGGGGGTAGGCTTACATAGATTTGCCCACCATGGAGCAACTATAAAGTTTTTCTGAGAAAATGGCATTGTTATAGTTGTGGAGTACTATAATCATATTACATTTAGGGAGTGCCAGCCCATGCTGTATTTCAGATGTAATTTCATTCCTTCCTCTAGGCTGCTGGGGCTGGAAGACTTTGGGGTTAAATCATTGTGCATTTTGTTGGCATAGGAGAAGGTAATATTTGTGAGTCTTGGGGTTTCAGCATGAAACTGAGAAAGGGAGAAGAGGAGAAAAATGGTGGATTGGACACATTTTTTTTTTTTTTTGGAGTTGGACCAGCCTGAAATAAGTAAAGATTTCTGGGCCACCAGTGAGTGTCCATTGCAAAGATCCAAGCATACCAGTCAGAAAGCAGCCACTTCCCAGGGAGCATCATGTAGATTTTAGACTCCAGGGACACCACAAGCCACTGTCAGGTGAGAGGTGCAATTCACACAATCCAGCATAGAGGCCCCCTCTTTATTTCTCAAAGTTTTGGGAGACCCCAAGACCCATAGCTTTTATTTTAGGGACTGTTTAATCGGCTTGGCAGAGAAAGAGACTACGTAATTGACTCAGGTCATTTGAGCTCTTAGCATTAACTGAGATCCTATAACATAGGCAGATTTAGCCCTTTGGTTTCTATTTCTATATTTAATATAAATGTATATTAAATTCTTGCAAAAATTTAGCTTTTGGCTAAAGTCAGCTTTTAGCCACAGCTGTTGATCAGCAGGGAAACAGAAGGAGAAAAGGGATTTTCACATTTAGCAAGCAACTCCCGTGTGCCAGTTGCACAAAAGCAAGGTTATAGTGAGATATCCAATTCCCATTTGAGAAACAAGGGAGCTGGAACTCAGAGAACAAAAGTGATTTGCTCACAGTCAAGGCTTGTGAGTGGCGATGCTGGGATTGGAGTCAGGCTAACTTGGCTCTAAGGTCCATATTGAATAGAAACCTTCTCTAGGATTCCCCAGCAGACACACATACCCATGCCGTTTCAGGTCCACTCTCAGGTTGCTTCTGCTGGGGCCTTATGAGCCTGAGGGCAGAAACTCATAATCATTTGAGGACCCACGAGGTGGTACAGTCCAGCACGAACATTTCAAACTCCAGCATGACATTTCAAACCATATAGGGTAGCCCCCTACCCTATATGGTTCCTAGCTGGGGCCTCTGTCACCAGGGAAATGGTGCTGGTTCTCATCCAGAAATAAAGAGGAAGTGTCTCTGCTGAATAAGAACAGGTATGCATGACTGTCCCCATGCCCTGCTCCCTGAATGATGCAGGGCCTCCTGGCATCACTGGATGTTTGTGACACTATCCCAGGTTGCATTGGCAGCAGCCAACACCAGGGTTTTCCAGTGGCTGAAGTCCAACACATGGTTAATGTCATTGCCTTTTTTTCCTTCCTTGGGATCAGAGGAACAAATGTCTCTTACATAGAACTGTTCTGCACAGACTTAGAGTGACAGAGGAGTAACTTGACCTATTAAAGGCTATTTTGAGCAAAAGCCACCTTGTGTCACTGAAGCTGTAGAACTGAGCCACAGGAGGAAACTGTTAAAAGTCTCAGGGTCATGGACTAGGTACCTATGTTATCCTGACAGCACAGAAGCACAGCCTGAGTCTCTTTGGCTGGGCCAAGGGTGTGCTGGAGAGGCCTGAGAGAAAAAGGAGTGGCCCTTGTGACCAGTGCCCTTTTGGTTCACAAGGAATGTCTCCTCTTGTTTAAGTGACTTGGCTGAGCTTGCTACTTCTGCTTTGAGAGTCAAATATCAGGATCAAGACTTTAATTATCCCCAATTTACAGATAATGAAGCCATAGTGGGCAGGAAAGAAAGTCACCCCAGGAGAGCAAGTTGGACCTGGGCACTGGCTGAGGACACAGGGGAATGATCATTCGGGGTGTAGCTTGTTAAGGGGCTTCCCAAGTGTTCTTGTGATCCAGGTGTTGAGAGGATAGAGCAGAAAGGTTGCCAGGGAGATGAGGGTAGGGTGCACTGCAAGAGTGAGAGAAATTTAAAGAGAACACACAACAAAGCCTTGTGACACTGGGAGGGGGATGGACCACCCTGTTTCGTGCTATGAGAGAAGAGAGCAAGAAAACGAATCTGTGTTAAATCCTGAGAGCCTGCAGAAGAAGCAAATACCCTTCATTTTGTTCATCTGCAGTGAGACTGGCATCCCTGTAGCTTTGGGAAACCAGGCTAGTGTGGATGCCAGCTCACTCCAGTGGGCCTGACTGGGAGACCATGGACTGGGGTTCTGGTCTGGGCTCCTAGGCCTGATGGGAGGAGAGTTCAGCCCCAGGTTTCCTGTACTTCAGCTCATATCCAGACGATGGTAATTGTTGGAATGAGAGACTCAAAGGAAGCTGGAACCTGAACTTTTTTGTTGTCCCATGTGGACACCTGTGTTCAGTTTCTAGTTCTACCTCTTGCTGTCTGTGTGTTCTTAGGTAACTCACTTAAACCTTTCTGAGTCTCATTTTCTTCATTTATAAAATAAAAGACATAACATTTATGTTAGATATTGTCCTGAGGGTGAAATGGGAGAATGAGGAGCCTCTTCTGCATTCCCCTGGCATCCAGTGGGTGGAGACCAGAGAAGCTGCTAAACATCCTGCCAGGTGCAGGATAGCCCCCGTGACAAAAATTGTCTGGCCCCTGATGTCAGTAATGCAGTATTGAGGAATTCTGGTGTGGGGAAAAGAGAGTAAACTCAGAAGCTTGACAGATCTCAATTCAGATACTGGTTGTACCACCTCTAGCTGAGTGACCTTAGGCAGGTCTGTGAACTCTCTGAGACTTGGCCATTTCATCTGTAAAATGAGGGAGATAAAACTACCAAGCTCACCCAGAAATAACCCCTTGCATATATGGTCAGCTAATCTTTGACAAGGTAATCAAGGATACACAACGCAGATTCTTTTATTCCTTTACTTACTTAGTAGACTTGCTTTCACTTTACTCTTAAAAAAAAAGAATACACAATGTAGAAAGGAAACTCTCTTTAATGAATGCTGTTGGGGAAAGTGCCTGCAAAAGCATGAAACTGCACACTTGTTTTACATCATACACAAAAAAATAGCTCAAAATGGATTAAAGATTTAAATGTAATATCTGAAACCGTGTAGCTCCTAGAAGGAAACATAGGGAAAAAATCTTGACATTGATCTTGGCAATAATTTTTTTTGCCATAACACCAAAGCACAGGCAACAAAAGCAAAAATAAATAAATGGGACTACATCAAACTTAAAATGTTTTACATAGCAAAGGAAACAATGACTACGTGAAAAGGCAACCTATGGAATGGAAGAAAATGTTTGCAACCCATATATTTGATAAGGGGTTAATTGAAAATATATAAGAAATTCACACAACTCAGTAGCAAAAATTAATAAATACACAAATAACCCAATTAAAAATAGGCAGTGGACCTGAATGGACTTTTTTTTCCCCAAGGAAGACATACAAATGGCCAGCCAGTATATGAAAAGGTGCTCAACACCACTAATCATCAGAGAAATGCAAATCAAAACCACAGTGAGATATTGCCACATAGGATAGGACGGCTATTCTAAAAAATGACAAGAGATAACAAGTGTTGAAGAGATAACAAGTGTTGGCGAAAGTGTGGAGAAAAGAGAACCCTTGTACACTGTTGGTTGGAATGTTAAGTGGTATAACCTTTATGGAAAGCACTATGGAAGTTCCTCAAAAAATTAGAAACAAAGCTACCATACAATTCAGCAACCCCACTTCAGGGTATATACTCCCCAGAATGGAATTAGAATCTTGAAGAGAGATCTGCTCCCCATGCTTATTGCAGCATTATTCACAATAGCCAAGATATGGAAACATCCTAAGTGTCCATCAACAGATTGAATGGAGTGGATAAATTATACACACACACACACACACACACACACACACACACACCATGGACTATTAGCCATTAAAAAGAAGAAACTCCTGTCATGGATAACCTGGAGGACATTACGCTAAGTGAAATAAGCCAGACACAGAAAGACAAGTTTTATATGATCTCACTTATATGTGGAATCTAAGAGAGTCAAACTCATAAAAACAGATAGTAGAATGGTGGTTGCCAAGGGCTGGAGGTGGGGAAAATGGGAATACCCTTTTCCCATTTTAATTAATTTCCCAATTAATCAAAGGGTATAAACTTTCAGTTATAAGATGAACCAATTCTGGAGATTTAATGTACAGCATAGGTGGTAATTGATGTAATAAATTTGTGATAATTAGTACACAATGTATACATATATGAAATCATCAGGTTGTATGCATTAAATATATACAATCCTTGTCGACCAAATTTTTTTTAAATTTAAATGCCTAGGTCATAAGAATTCTGAGAATTAAATACAATAACATACATGAATGGGACTGCTACAAAGAAGGTGCTAAATAGGTTTATTTTGTTTTATTTTATTTCAACTCTGGCAGATGCAGACTTATTGGGAAAGAATGTAGAATACACTAGTGCACAGAGCATTATCTGTATGATGACTAAATATCCTGTATACATGCCATGTCATTTCTATTCCTCATTCAATGGATAATAAAAGCAGAACCAGCCTTCTGGTGGTCACAAAACATTTTGACATGAGAAAGGCTCATGATGAGCAATTTGGCAATGTACACCCCAGAGCATGCACACCCTTTGACCCACAGCTACCATGATGTCATGTCTAGCAATTAGTCCTAAGGAGATCATCAGAGATGTGTAAAGAGATTTCATTCTAACAGCATCCTTTGTGGTGGTACATGTCAGGGGCTGGCAGACCATGTCCAGAGGAGCAGGCTACATCTAGTCCACCACCTGTTTTTGTAAAGTTTATCAGAACACAGTCATGCCTATTCATTTACAAATTGTGTACGGCTTCTTTCCCTGCAACTGCAGAGTTGAGTGTTGCAACAGAATCCTATGGCCTGCAGAGTTTTGAATACCTACTCCTTGGTTTTTTTTTTTTTTTTTTTTTTTTAGATGGAGTCTTGCTCTGTCACCCAGGCTGGAGTGCAGTGGTGCGATCTCGGCTCACTGCAACCTCTGCCTCCCGGGTTCTTGCCATTCTCCTGCCTCAGCCTCCCGAGTAGCTGGGACTACAGGCGTCCACCACCACACCAGGCTAAGTTTTTGTATTTTTAGTAGAAACAGGGTTTCACCATGTTAGCCAGGATGGTCTAAATCTCCTGACCTCGTGATCTGCCTTCCTTGGCCTCCCAAAATGCTGGGATTACAGGTATGAGTTATTGCATCAGGCCTACTCTTCGGGCTTTTATGGAAAAAAGTTGCTGACTCCTGGTGAGTATATTAAGAAAAAGTTAGAAATACCTAAATCTTCAAGAGTGGAGAATTAGAAAGTAAGACGTGTTATATAAAACAGACAGTGTGTGTGTGCATTTATTTGTAAATATATTGTTTGGAAGTAATGTCAACATCTGCTGCAGGTCTTAAAAAGTGTACAATATATAGTGTTAATCAACAAACAGGCAAATTGTAAAATGTAGACAGAATATGATTGTGCGTTTTGTGCATCCACCAACAGAAAAGGGTGCTGGGAAGCCTGTGGACCAACATGCTAAGTGAGGGTCTTTTGACGGTGGTATTATGGATTTTTACAAATCTTGGTTTTGTGAAGATTCTGACTTTCCTATAATGAGTGTGAATAAATACATATTTCTTTCAAAATGTAAAAATAACTTTGTCTTCCCAGATTTCTCCTAATTGAAAATGTTGGAACAAATGTCCTGGGACAGATCTTTCCATTGAGAAGGGCAGAGGAGGGGATTCAGCTGGGTTTCTGTTGCATTTCTAGTAACACACAGTTGTGAAAGGCCAGTGCTGGCCGTTCCCCAGGACAGACTGGGGTAGAGGAGGTCAGGACTTAACTCCTTGAGGGATCGGGGAACAGATGTGGCCACAGCCCTTCCTGACTCACTGTTTTCCCTTTCCACAGTCCCTGTCTTCTCTTCACTGATGCACATAGATGCCTGACAAGAGGAGAGACTTCGTTTTCATCCAAGGATTATCTCTTATGTTGCAGTTCTGAAATTCCCATAATGTTTAAACTAGAACACAATTCATTTCATTATCTCCAATGTGTATGACTTGATAGAAGTATATTCCATTATGTAGCAACTGAAATTCGGATAAAACATAAGGAACTTTTATTCCATGTTTGTATGATCAATGTTAATAATATAAAAAGTCTAAAAAGTAGCTATTTCCTATATTACAGTATGAAATAAATACGTTGAATGATTTGTTTTGGGGGGTGGGAAGGTGTAAGACTGAGGAGGGTGCCTGTGGGGAACAGTGACAGGGGTCCTTTCTTAAGGGTTGGGTTTTATATATGTCTTTTCAAATAGACGATGTCATTAATAAATTATCTGTGGTCATCATGAAAAAAGTTTATAATATACAACTTTATGAGCTTGACAGTTGATTAAACACTTTTCTATTTAAAATTTTATTTGACCCTCCCCAAAAGAAATGTTTGTTTATGAGCAGTAGGGTAGTTCCAGTAGTAACGCCTCAAAAGAACCAGGAGGTACAGTGTTGTCTAAAATGTGGACTCAGGAGCCAGACTGCCTGGCTGTGCAACCAGTCTTGTCATTTCCTAGATATGGGGCAAGTTAATTAACTTCTCAGTGTTCTTATCTGTAGAATGGGGATAATCATAATATATATCTCAGGGTTATATTAAAAATGCTCCCCTGAGAGTGAGGGATTTCTCAGAAGAGCTGGTGGTTTCAAAGTGTGGCAGTTCCTTGTTCTCCACTCACTCCCTCCTGCCGCCTTGTGAAGAAGGTGCCTGTTTCCCCTTCAC
>NC_045449.1:30411855-30465293 GCF_002776525.5 Piliocolobus tephrosceles
TTCATTTCTATTATTATTTCACTGTAATATATAATGAAATAATTACACGACTCACCATAATATAGAATCAGTGGGAGCCCTGAGCTTGTTTTCCTTTAACTCCATGGTCCCATCTGGGGGTGATGGGAGACGGTCACAGATCATCAGGCATTAGGTTCTCATAAGAAGCACGCAGTCTAGATCCCTGGCATGCGCAGTTCACAGTAGGGTTCATGCTCCTATGATAATATAACGGCACTGCTCATCTCACACGAGGCAGAGCTCATGGGGTAATGCGAGGGATGGGAAGCAGCTGTTTCTACAAATGAAGCTTTGCTCACTGGCTGGCTGCTCACCTCCTGCTATGTAGCCTGGTTCCTAACAGGTCAGGACCCCTGATTTACCCATCAAGATACACACATTTTTATGTCAATTGAAATTATTCATCCTGCACCACCCAAAATTGTTTTGCATATCTACACCCACCCGAGGGTCCCATAGTGCATTTTGGGAGCTGGAGACAGTAAGCCTGGAGCTCCGTTGCACGTTCCATCCCTTCACCATCTGTGGGCTAACAGGCCGCGTTAGTTTCCTAGGGCTGTTTTACAGGAACACAGACTGGGCACCCTCAACAACAGAATGTTACTGTCTCGCAGTCCTGGAGGCCATGAGTCCGAGATCAAGCAGGGTGGGTCCCTCTGAGGCGGTGCAGGAAGGCTCTGTTCCAGGCCTGTCTCTTGGCGTGTGGGTCGCCCTCTTCTCCCTGTGACTCTTGGTTAAGGATGACTCTGGCCAGGGCTCAGAAGAGGAGAGCCGGACAGAATGTCGGTAGCATATGGAGGGGGTCGGGCCTGGTGTCTCATGCCTGGAATCTTAGCACTTTGGGAAATTTATTTTTATTTTTTCAGGTTTAGACTGAGCTACAGTTAATCTGTGGCAATGTTCTGGATGTACTGGAAAAATACCTCATTCCAGCAGCTACCACTGGCAAGTCCAAGGTTTTCTATTATGAAATGTAGGTTCTATACTAACAATTAACAAGTGTACTTCAATAATTTTAAACAATCTCAGGAATAATTGGCTTTGTTTCTTTTTTTCTTAGATATTTCCTATTATTTTGCTTAATAAATATAACCAAAAATCCCACAGAAATTAACTGAGGAGCCTCTAAATATCAACAAAATTATCACTTGATAGACTAGAATTAAACAAGCAAGTGGTTCCAAGAAATGCCACAAGTGTATGAATCATAAAATAAAATTTCTACATGAAACATTCAGCCAGCACTGTGCAATGTGGGGCCGTTTGGGGAGGAGAATGAGATAGGTCTCATGAAAGCAAAAGAATATAAATAAGTAAAAGAAAAGCTAATGCATTTTTATAATAGCCTGACCATCTTTTTATTCCAATATCAACTATTCTTCTAACATTAAACAATTATTTTTAAATAAAAGTTGGAAACCTACATAAAAGAACGTCATCATTCTAAAAAGGCCAACTTGTAATCTTACATTTTCCTTTCTAGTATAGAACCTATATTTCATAATAGAAAACCTTGGACTTGCCAGTGTTAGCTGCTGGAATGAGGTGTTTGTCTAGTACGTCCAGCATGTCGCCACAGATTAACTTCAGCTCAGTCTCAACCTGAAAAAATAAAAATAAATTTAAAAAAATCAGATTGTTGAAGTCTAGAAATTCTGTAAATTATTACACATTCTATGTACCTCTGATTTTGAGGAAGAGAGCTTAGTATTGACAGAATTCCTTTCCCTCTCCAAACTCCCTTCCTTCCTCTTGACACAAAAACAGAGAAAAGCTGCCTCTCGGTCATCAAAAGTATCTTTCCCTTTCCGCATGCAGTTAAGTGCTGCACACACACACCACCCCCCACCCCAGCACTGCCTCACAATCCAACTACAGAATCACCAATGACTAAAACTAAACCCTGATGCTACTTGGTAAATGCTGGTCAATTACGTGAATCTTTCACAAGATAGCAACCACTGTGTCCATTTACTTGGGAAAACAGGAGCTAAGACATTTGCTCGAAGATCACCCCCTTAAAAGAACTTACTAAGCTGAGCTAGGATTTGAACCCAGGCAGGGTGCAAAGGACAGAACAAAATTCAAACCCAGGCAGTTTGCCTTCAGTACTTAGATTCCTAACAAGGTTCCACAGGCAATCTCTTTAGTGGAAGAGATCCAAAACTAGTTAAGATACCGAAAATCTATGGACCAAAAAAACTATTGCTACTCATCTCAATTCATTTATAATGCTGAAAGTGTACACCACCTCTAAACCCACATTCTCAGCGTGCTTCCTTTTTTTCTTTTCTTTCTTTCTTTTTTTTTTTTTTTTTTAGACAGAGCCTCACTTTGTCCCTCAGGCTGTAGTGCAATGGCGCAATCTCAGCTCACTGCAACCTCCGCCTTCTGGGTTCACGCCATTCTCCTGCCTCAGCCTCCCGAGTAGCTGGGACTGAGAGGTGACAACCTGCTAGCAGCCCTCGCTCTCTGCGCCTCCTCGGCCTCGGCGTCCACTCTGAGTGGTGGCGCTTGAGGAGCCCTTCAGCCTGCCACTGCACTGTGGGAGCCACTCTCTGGGCTGGCCGAGGCCGGAGCCGTCTCCCTCTGCTTGCCGGGAGTTGTGGAGGGAGAGGCGCGGACAGGAACCAGGGCTGCGCTCAGCGCTCGCGGGCCAGCGCTAGTTCCCTGTGGGCGTGGGCTCCGCGGTCCCCGCACTCGCCCCAGGCAGTGAGGGGCTTAGCACCTGGGCCAACAGCTGCAGAGGGTGCGCCAGGTCCCCGCAGTGCCGGACCGCGGCGCTGCCCTTGAATTCTAGCCGGGCCTCAGCTGCCTCCGACGGGGCAGGGGCTTGGGACCTGCAGCCTGCCATGCCCGAGCCTCCCCGCACGCCTTCGTGGGCTTCTGTGCGACCCGAGCCTCCCAGACCAGCGCTGCCCGCCGCTCCGCTTGGTCCCATGGACAGATTAACTGTAGCTCACTCTAAACCTGAAAATATAAAAATAAATTTCTAAAAATCAGATTGTTGAAGTCAAATTCTGTAAATTATTACACATTCTATGTACCTCTGATTTTGAGGAAGAGGGCTTAGTATTGAACAGAATTCGTATCCCTCTCCAAACTCCCTTCTTCCCTTTTGACACAAAAGCAGAGAAAAGCTGCCTCTCCATTATCAAAAGTATCTTTTCCTTTCTGCATGCAATTAAGTGCTACACACACAGACACACACACACCACCCCCCACCCCAACCCTTTCATAGTCCAAATACAGAATCACCAATGACTGAAATTGAACACTGATGCTACTTGGTAAATGCTGGTCGATTACATGAATCCTTCACAAGGTAGCAACTATTGTGTCCATTTACTTGGGAAAACAGGAGCTCAGACATTTGCTCAAAGATCATCACCTTAAAAGAACTTACTAAGCAGAGCTAGGATTTGAACCCAGGCAGGGTGCAAGGGACAGAACAAAATTTAAACCCAGGCAGTTTGCCTTCAGTACTTACATTCCTAACAATGTTCAGTAGGCAATCTCTTCAGTGGAAGAGATCCAAAACTAGTTAAGATACCAAAAATCTATGGACCAAAGTAACTATTGCCATTCATTTCTATTCATTTATAATGCTGGAAATGTATACCACCTCTAAAGGCACATACCCAGTTTGCTTCTTTTTTTTTTGAGAGGGAGTGGAGTCTCACTCTACTGCCCAGGCTGGAGTGCAGTGGCAGGACCTCGGCTCACTGCAAGCTCCACCTCCCGGGTTCACGCCATTCTCCTGCCTCAGCCTCCAGAATAGCTGGGACTACAGGCACCCGCCACCATGCCCTGCTCATTTTTTGTTTTTTTTAGTAGAGATGGGATTTCAACGTGTTAGCCAGGATCGTCTCAATATCCTGACCTCATGATCTTGGCCTCCCAAAGTGATGGGATTACAGGCGTGAGCCACCGCGGCCTGCCTTTGTTTTGTTTTGTTTTTGTTTTGTTTAGTTTCCCCGTTTTTTTGTTTTTTTGAGACGGAGTCTTGCACTGTCGCCCAGGCTGGAGTGCAGTGGCACCATCCCCGCTCACTGCAAGCTCCGCTTCTGGGGTTGAGGCTATTATCTTGCCTCAGCCTCTGTAGTAGTTGGGACTACAGGCGCCTGCCACCACGTCCGGCTAATTTTTTTTTTTTTTTTTGTATTTTTAGTACAGACAGGGTTTCACCGTGTTAGCCAGATGGTCTCAATCTCCTGACCTCGTGATCCGCCTCCCTCCACCTCCCAAACTGCTGGGATTACAGACGTGAGCCACCACGCCTGGCCTACTCATCGTTTTTTAAAAAGAACAGAACGTATCAGAGTGGGACACTGTCAGGGAAAGATTGATTTAATGAAGTATTTTCACATACTGTGTGTGTATATGCATATACAAAATGTTTCTTGTTGTAGGTTTTGCTTCAGAAATTTTGGTAGCCATTATTCTAATGCAGCAGTTCTCATTTAGAGGTGATTTTGTCCTTCAGAGGACATCTGACAATGTTGAGAGTTACTTTTGACTGTCACAGCTTGGAGGGTGCTACTGACATCTAGTGGAGTGGAGACTAGGATGCTGTAACCATTCTACTATGCACAGGACAGTCCCCACAACGAAGAATGATTCTGCCCAAACTGTCAATAGCGCTGCTGTTGAGAAGCTGATTCTAGTGGAAGAGACAGGCATGTTACACATGAAAGAGAACACGGAAGTGAATTGCAGGGCAGGTGGAAAGGGAGCTTGGTAGGGAGAGGGCAAGGTGGGGGAACCACAGTTACTGACCCACCAGCTCTACTGGGCACTGTCCTGAGTGGGAAAGTGTTTGTATTATAAGTATTTGTGTAAGGTATTATGTGAAATCTTTAAAATGGCACTGGAAGGGGTAGGTATTATCCCAACCTATGAATGCACAAGCCGCACCATGGCTAACACAGTGAAACCCTGTCTGTACTAAAAATAGGAAAAAAGGTCAGGCTCAGGGACTCACACCTGTAATCCCAGCACTTTGGGAGGCTGAGGTGGGCAGATCACAAGGTCAGGAGATTGAGACCATCCTGGTTAATACGGTGAAACCCCATCTCTACTAAAAATACTAAAAATACCAAAAACTTAGCTAGGCGTGGTGGCAGGTGCCTGTAGTCCCAGCTACTTGGGAGGCTGAGGCAGGAGAATCGTGTGAACCCAGAAGGCAGAGCTTGCAGTGAGCCGACATCGTGCCACTGCACTCTGGCCTGGGCGACAGAGTGAGACTCCGTCTCAGAAAAAAAAACCAGGCAGGGTGCAGTGGCTCACGCCTGTAATCCCAGCACTTTGAGAGGCTGATGTGGATGGATCTCTTGAGGTCAGGAGTTCGAGACCAGCCTGGCCAACATGGTGAAACCCTGTCTCTACTGAAAATACAAAATAGCTGGGCGTGGTGGCATGCACCTGTAATTCCAGCTGCTCGGGAGGCTGAGTCAGGAGAATCACTTGAACCCAGGAGGCAGAGGTTGTAGTGAGCCAAGATCACACCACATAGATCAATGGGGTGGAATAGAGGGCCCAGAAACAAACCCTCATGTCAGCGGTCAGTTGAGTTTTGAAAAGGGTGCAAAGACATGCCAGGCACAGTGGCTCATGCCAGTAATCCCAACACTTTGGGAGGCTGAGGCAGGAGGATCACTTGTGGTCAGGAGTTTGACCAGCCTGGCCAACATGGCAAAACCTTGTCTTTACCAAAAATACAAAAATTATCCAGGCGTGGTGGTGCATGCCTGTAATCCTAGCTACTCGAGAAGCTGAGGCACGAGAATCACTTGAACCCGGAAGGCTGAGGTTGCAGTGAGCCGAGATCACTCCACTGTGATCCAGCCCGGGTGACAAAGTGAGACAAGAAAGAAAGAAAGAGAGAAAGAGAGAGAAGGAAGGAAGAAGGAAGGAAGGAAGGAAAGAAGGAAGGAAGGAAACAGAGACAGAGAAAAGAAAGGAAAGAGAGAGGTGCCAAGACCATGTAATGGGGAAAAAACAATCTTTTCAATAAACAGGCTGAGTCAGGAGAAACAGAGACAGAGAAAAGAAAAGAAAGAAAGGAAAGAGAGATATGCCAAGACCATTTAATGGGGAAAAAAACAATCTTTTCAATAAACAGTGCTGAGAAAACGGAATATATGTAAAAGAATGAAGTAGGATTCTTACCATATACCATATACAAATTTAACTCAAAATGGATCAAAAACATAAACTTGAGCTAAAATTATGAAACTCTTAGAAGAAAACAGGGGAAAACCTTTAAAACATGGGATTCAGCAGTGTTTTCTTGGATATAACATCCAAAGCACAGGCCACAAAAGAAAATAGATAAATAGGCTGGGCGCGGTGGCTCACGCGTGTAATCCCAGCACTTAGGGCGGCTGAGGCAGGTGGATCATGAGGTCAGGAGATTGAGACCATCCTGGCTAACACGGGGAAACCCCGTCTCTACTAAAAATACAAAAAGTTAGCCAGGGGTGGTGGTGGGCGCCTGTAGTACCAGCTACTCGGGAGGCTGAGGCAGGAGAATGGCATGAACCTGGGAGGCGGAGCTTGCAGTGAGCTGAGATCGCGCCCCTGCACTCCAGCCTGGGTGACAGATCGAGACTCCTCAAAAAAAAAAAAAAAAAAGATAAGATAAAAAGATAAATTCATCAGTTTAAGAACTTTCATCAAAGAACACTATGAAGAGAGTGAAAAGAGGCCAGGTGTGGTGGCTCATGCCTATAAATCCCAGCATTTTGGGATGCCAAGGTGGGAAGATCACTTGTGCCCAGGAGTTTGAGACCAGCCTGGGCAACACAGGGAGACCTCCATCTCTACAGAAAATTAAAAAATTAGCTGGGCATGGTGGCATGTGCCTGTAGTCCCAGCTACTTGGGAGGCTGAGGTGGGAGGACCACTTGATCTCAAGAGGTCGAGGCTGCAGTGAGCCGTGATAACACCACCGCACTCCAACATGGGTGAGAGTGAGACCCTATCTCAAAAGAAAAGACCAAAAAAAGTGTGAAAAGACAACTCATAGAATGGGAGAAAATATTTGCAAATTGTATGTCTGATAAGGGATTAATATCCAGAACATAAAAAAAAAACTCCTACAACTCAACAATTACAAAAACAAGGAAGTCAATTCAAAAATGGGCAAAAGGCTTAGACATTTCCCCAGAGAAGACAGGCACACATGAGAAGAAGCTCCACGTCACTGATCACACCGGGGCGGTGGCTCCCTCATGGAGGGAGGGTGGCTTGAATCCAGGAATTTGAGACCAGCTTGGGCAACATAGTGAGATCCCATCTTTACAAAAAGTAAAATAAAATTCAGCCAGGCATGGTGGTGCACACTTGTGGTCCCAGCTACTCTGGGTGGGGGGCTGAGGCAGGAGGGTCGCCTGAACCCAAGGAATGCAAGCTCGAAGTGAACTCTGATTGCACCACTGCACTCCAGCCTGGGCAACAGAGCAAGATCTTGTCTCAAAGAAAAGAAAAAGAAAAAGCATGCAGTCTAAACTCAATTTTCATCCTTCTCTGTTCCCTACACATTTGCAAGATACCACACCATTATTCACCATTAAACGTGGCTATGGCTGCATAACTTTATAGCCTTCAGATGGCTGTAGCGGAATTTATTCACCCTTTTTGGTCATGTAGGTCATTTCTCTGTTTTTTTTTTAAGTGTCTTGCTATTGGCTGTTTATTCATCTTTGCTTTCTGAATCATTTCTGCTTCGGGTCCCGTGGCCCTGCTTTGACTCCTGCCCCTTGTTTCCATTGGCTGCCTCCTCTCCCTCCTCCTTTCCCACTGGTTCAGGGACTTCCTGGGAAACACTCGTCTGACTTTGTGTGCCTTGCCCATAGCCATGGTTTTACCATGTGATGTCACCACATCACTGACCTTTGACTTAAGGAGATGAGTCATAACTTGTGCTGTCATTTCTCTCCTGAGAAGCTAAACTAAGAGATACAGGAAATGTTCCTGAGCAGCCCTGGAGAGCCAAACTGAAAAGCCACTCACATCCCGGGCTGGGGCAACCGATTTTTTTTTTTTTTTTTTTGAGACAGGATCTCACTCCATCGCCCAGGCTGGAGTACAGTGGTGCTATCTCGGCTCACTGCAGTCTCTGTCCCCCAGACTCAAGCGGTCCTCCTACCTCAGCCTCCTGAGTAGCTGGTACCACAGGTGGATGCCACCATGCCCGGCTAGTTTTTTGTATTTTTCATAGAGATGGGTTTTTGCCATGTTGCCCAGGCTGGTCTTGAACTCCTGGGCTCAACTGATCCACCTGCCTCAGTCTCCCAAAGTGCTGGGATCAAAGGTGTCCGCCACGGTGCCTGGAGGCTACCATTTTGGATCACCCATGTACTGATGGATCAGCCTAGAAAGCGTGTTATGACAGCCCAAGCATCCGTTACAGATGACGCCTACAGACTTCAGGCGCCCTCCACCACGCCTGGCTAATTTTTTGTATTTTTAGTAGAGAAGGGGTTTCACCGTGTTAGCCAGGATGGTCTTGATCACCTGACCTTGTGATCCGCCCACTCGGCCTCCCAAAGTACTGGGATTATAGACTTGAGCCACCGTGCCCAGCCATGGTTCCGTTTTTATGAGGTATCTACAAATGTGAAGCTCACAGGAGCAGTGCATACAATAGTGGTTACCAGGGGCTGGAGGGTGGGCAAAACGGGGAGTCGTTCCATGGGTGTAAAGTTTCAGTTATGCTAGAGGAATACGTTCTAGAGATCTGCTGTACAACACAGGGCCTATGAATAACAATACTGTACATTTCAAAATCTGTTAAGTGGGTAGATCTCATGTTGTGTTGTTACCACACACATTAAAAACCCAAAACAAACACAAATAAAACCAAAGGGACACAAGGAAACTTGGGGAGGTGTAGGGTATGTCTATTCCCTCCATGTAGTGACAGTATCATGGGTGTTTGCAAATGTCCAGACTTACCAAATTGTACACATTAACCATGTGCAGTTCTGTGCATATCAATTATTCCTCAATAAGATTGCTTTTTTTCTTTTCTTTTTTTTGAGACGGCATCTCGTTCTGTCTCCCAGGCTGGAATGCAGTGGTGCCATCATAGCTCGCTGCAGCCTTGAATTCCCAGGCTCAAGTGATCCTCTCGCCTCAGCCTTCAAGGTACCTGGGACCACAGGCATATGCCACCATGTCCTGCTGATTTTTATTTTTTTAATTTTTTGTAGAGATGCAACCTCGATATGTTGCCCAGGCTCTTCTTGAACTCCTGGGCTTAAATTATTCTTCTGTCTCGGCCTCTTAAAGTGCTGGGATTATAGGCATGAGCCACCGCGCACGGCCCCTCTCCCTTTTTCTGTTCAGGATAAGCCAGTGGTCCCTGGGGTCCTTTCTCACCTGTATCCTAGGAGTCTTCTGGAGCTGAACCGAGGCTCTTAAACACACATCTGGGCTTGGACCCGACATTATCAGAACTGACGCTCTAGACACATGGCTTTGACTCCTTTCATAAAACGTCCACGTCAGCAGCTTTCACCCATTTATTCAACAAATACTCGTTAGTGGCCTCCTGTTCCCTCAGCCTTGGTTTAGGCCCTGGGGTTACTGGAGGTAATGGTGGGTGTGGCCCCTACTCTCATGAAGGTTAGTGGTGAGAGAAAGGAAGAAATAACTACATGAGATGGTTTTGGTGATGAACGCCCTGAAGAACAGCAAGCAGGAAGATGTGGGAGTGCCTGGGGTTGGCGGGGCAGGCCTTACAGGGCAGTGGCACCTGAGTTGAAACCTTGAAGACAGATTGCATCAGAGCACCAAGCGGGGCTCTTTGTCACAAACAACAGGATCCCACTCTGGTTCACATAAGCAGAAAAGGAATGCACGGGAAAGGGTGTCAGGTGGTTCAGAGAATGGGCTGGAGGCCTGGAGAGTTGGGCCAGCACACAGGGGCTTCCTAAGGGAGTTGGCAGCCAGAACCTTCAGCAGAGTCATGCAGCCACCCTGCATACTGGACACCATTTGGGACTTGAAGGCTGGACCCTCTGGCAAGCCCCCAACAGAGGGACCTTCAACCCGGGCCTGCTGACCTGCCCCAGATTATGGGTTTGTCCTCTACTGGGCATCTTTTAGAACTGAAGATGGCTTCCAATCTCATGCACAGTGAAAGCCACAGTCTGTATAAAGTTCTACATGTAGCTGGTGCAGTGGTCCACGCCTGTAATCCCAGCACTCAGCACTTGGGGAGGCTGTGATGGGATTGCATGAGCCTAGGAATTCAAGACTAGCCTGGGCAATATAGCAAAACCCCATCTCTGCAAAATAAAAAATTAAAAGATTAGCCAGGCATAATAGTACATGACTAGTCTCAGCTACTCAGGAGGCTAAGGCAGGAGGTCGAGGCTGCAGTGAGCCATGATCACATCACTGCACTCCAGCCCGGGGAGATACAATGAGAACATGTCTCAAAAAAAAAAAAAAAAAAAAAAAAACTTTCTACATGACTTGGGTCCGATCCTCTGCCTTCATCCACTGTTCTTCCCTTGCCCCATCCTGCTGTGGCCACTTTGGCCACTTTGCTGATCCTCAGTCATGCCAAGCATGGCTCTGCCTTCAGAACCTTTTCCCCAGGTGTCCCCATTGCTCCCTTCCGCCCCTCCTCCAAGTCTTAGCTCAACACTTACCTCAAGGCCTGCCTGACCTCCCTATTAAGCACAACCTCACCTGCCCACCTGGTTCCTTCATGCTCATATTTTTTTCTGCTGGTCACCTTCTAACATACCATTATTTTGTCTGCTATTCAAGGATGATCTCACTGATGACTCTCTCTCGGGGGCTCAGGCAGGGGCTGACATTAGAGTCAATACTCCACAGCTGTTTGTTGAATGAGTCGGTAACAGCATGGCTGACTGGTCCTGGTGCAAAAAGTCTTGGGAGGCCTCAGTTTGAATCGTGCTTCTGTCATCGAATAGCTGTGTGATTCTACACAAGTGTTTTAACCTCTCTGGGCCTCAGTTTCCCCATCTGTAACTTGGGGGCCTATCTCAAATGGGTTCCTGGTGAAGAGTAACAGGACTGTATCCTAAGTTCCAGTTGCCTTTTCCTCTGTCTTTCCACCTTCCCTTCCAGCCCCTCCAAATCTCTTTTGTTAAGACAGGGTCTCACTCTGTCGCCCAGGCTGGAATGTCATGATCTGGGTTCACTGCAGCCTCTACCTCCCAGCTCAAGTGAAACCCACCACAGCCTCCCAGACTGCTGAGTGCTGGGATTACAGGCATGAAACACTGTACCAACTACATGTAGAACTTTATAAAGACTGTGGCTTTCACCGTGCATGAGATGGGGAGCCATCTTCAGTTCTTCTGTAGCCAGGACTACAGGTGCGTGCCACCATGCCCGGCCAACTGGTTTTGTGTTTTTTGTTTTTTTGTACAGATGGGGGTTTCTCATGTTGGCCAGGCTGGGCTCGAACTCCTGGTCTCCAGCTATCCTCCCACCTTGACTTCCCAAAGTGCTGGGATTACAGGCGTGAGCCACCGCCACCGCCCCCTCGAAATCTGTTAAGACGAGAGTCTCGCCAAGGCAATGCAATCGCAATATGACGTTTCCATTTACTTTGGATTATATGTCATTATGAATATTAACAAGACTTAAAAAGGACACCTTCGGGTAGGTCAGACGAAAAGTATAAAAATTGCGTTGTGGGGCTGCAGTTTGAGGACGGTGTCTGCAGCCGTCACATGGTAGCAATACGGTGGTAAGCAGTGCAGGAGAGTCTGCATCGACCACAGCCAGAGTTCATGCATGGGGAGGTTCACGCGGTTTGAGAAGGAACAGGCAGGGCCGGGGCTCGGCGGGCAGGCGGGCCAGGGTGCGGTTCCTCGCGCTCGCCACTAGAGGTCAGGAGTTTACCGCTTCAGGGCTGGAAGATGGGCCTTCTGGGATTGGAAAGTGCTGGCCTAGGGTGGAAACCCGGGCGAGCTTGGATGCGGCGCCTCTGGTGGCCCCTGGTTACTGAGACCCGACTGTGGCATGACTTTTGTTTTATTTCCATCAAATTTCCTGTCTTTGTGGGCTGATGGACTAGAGGAAAGATGCCCGTTGAGGATTAAAGGCGGAGCCTCTTCTGCAGCTTCTCAAAGCGCCTTCTTTAACAGAGAGACAATCTGCACGGGGTCTAGAACGGTTCTGAAATCCTGGTGAAAGTTTCGAAACTTCCTGTGCGGGTCTCCTGCCCGAGTGCCCACGCTGCCCCTGGGGTGGCTGGCCAGTGAGCCCCGCCTCCCAGTCTGGCTGTCCCCGCGTCAGCCTGGATCATCTTTCGGGACCAGCCCCATTTGCACAGCCTGAGCTGTAGAGGGCCCTGGGGAGTTCGGGGTTCTTGTCCCAACTGTGCCCGTGGAGGCCAGTTCCACCCACTGGGGCTCAGTTTCCCTATGTGCCTAATAAGGAAGTCATGCTAGGTGGGGCTTCCAGCCTCTTGCAGCTTTGCCATTCATCACTTCCGCGTCTTCAGAGAGGCTGTCAAGTCTCCTCTGAATGAGGTTCCCCAAAAAGCAAAGGTAAGAAAATACACAGAGCTTACCCAGACACCAGGCCCTTTACAAATAGACCATTTCTTACCTTGGGCCCCCAGAAGGTCCTCATTCTAGCTTCGTGGAGAAAAGAGGAGCTTTTGCCTCAGCCCCCAGAGGCTGGGTGGAGTGGCTGAATTTTGGGGCCAGGTTTGGCACCTCTGGGGAAGCCCAAAGTGACAGACATGGTTTCAAAGCCACCTAGAGGATAAGGTGTCAGGACAGTGACAAGACCCCAGGTCTCTATCACACACCAAAGCTCACTGAGCTTCCGCCTGGGGTCTCTGCTGAGTCTCTGACAGACCAGGAGAGAAGGGACTGGGGGTGCTGACCCCCAGAAAGTCAGAGAATGAGACAGTTGGAGGACCTGGGTTTGAGTCCTGGATCACCCGTCCCCACCTTGGCAAACTACTCAGACTCTGGAAACCTGTTTTACTTGTAAGATGGGGACGACAATCAAACCCACCTTGCAGGGCTGTGAAGATGCCTGAAGACAAGTGCATGTAAAAATCTTCACACACAAAGCCTTTCTAAAGATGGGGCGACAAGGTCTCGTGAGCAGCAGGTGGCCAGGCAGCATGTGAGGGCTGGGGTCCTGTTTTCCCTGCAACCTGGGAAAGGGCTGATGGGCACTTGGTGGGTTTCGAATCATGACCCTGGACCTCAGGTGGTGGTGTGCTTTGTGTCTGCAGCAGAAGGTCCCAGCCTCGTACCTGTGAGTCCCACTACGGATGTTGAAGGGGTGGACAGCAGACGGGTGAGCCCCAGGCTGGCAGCTAGCAAGACCTCTCCCGTGTGAGCCCAGCACCCCCAATTCCCCTGAAATGTGATGTCCAGTGCTCCAGGCTGGGGGCTGTGAATCCTGGTTCCAGCTGTGTGAGGACTGGAAGGCCCTGGGCAGGTCACCTGCCCCCTCTGGGCCTATTTCTATCACATACTGAAGGGCTGAGCACACTAGACTCTGTGGCTGTGTAACTCTTTGGTTCTGCATTTGTCCGTGAGGGCCCCTTAGTAGGCAGGGATAGTTTGAGGGCCTCAGGGCTGGGCCCCAAGACTCAGATGCTCTCAATCCCTTCCTGGAGTGCCTAACTCAGGGGAGCAGACAGGCTCAGCAGGCAGGGCCACTCTCTTGCTCAGCTCCTGGAGCTATATGTTTTTTGTAGCCTGCTATTTTACTTAAGAATAGATATGAGCATTGACTATTCTAAAACATGATTTTCATGACTGTATAAAAGTCCATTGTATCAATATATAATCACTTAGCCAATTCTCTATTGAAATGGTGGTCTATACGTAAAAGAAAATACCATTCAGCCCCAAAAAAGAAGGGAATATTCTATTTGCAACCACGTGGATGAACCTGGAGGACATTATGCTAAGTGAAATAAGCCAGGCACTTGTTTTCCAATTTCTGGTTGATTGACATGTAACTCTTTAGACGTTGAATCTTATCTGGACATATGATATGAAGCACAGATGGAACTTTATGCCTTTCCAAGCCCTTAGCCAATCATCTCTGCACCATTGATTTAATCAAGACATCTGGCTGGGAGCAGTGGCTCACGCCTGTAATCCCAGCACTTTGGGAGGCCGAGGCGGGCGGATCATGAGGTCAGGAGATCGAGACCACGGTGAAACCCCGTCTCTACTAAAAAATACAAAAAATAAGCTGGGCGCAGTGGTGGGTGCCTGTAGTTCCAGCTACTTGGGAGACTGAGGCAGGAGAATGGTGTGAACCTGGGAGGTGGAGCTTGCAGTGAGCTGAGATCGCACCACTGCACTTCAGCTTGGGCGACAGAGCGAGACTGTCTCAAAATAATAATAATAATAATAATAAAATAATCAAGACATCTTCTCCCCACAGCTTTGAAACGCCTTGGTGCCCATGTACTTCATTCGTACATTCCTGCAGGTCTGTGTGTGGGCTCCCTTGTCTACTCATCCCACTGCTGTTCTATTCTCATGCTAGTCCCAAACCTCTGACTTTGTACCAGAAAGTTCAGTGACCGGATGACCAACCATGCAAGGCTGGTTCTCCTTTGGTTCCTCTAGTAGACAGGGCTTGACACCCACTTTTGCTTGGGAATGTCAACTGCAGCCAGTTGTTACTGAACATTTAGTATTGACATTAAAAACCAGCACCTTCTATTCAAGAGGGAAACACTGTTGCAATGATTGTGAACTAGCTCTTCTTACTAACTAGAGTCACGATCCTTAAGAACACCCATCACCACAAATGTCCAAGACACTGGGAAATCTCAAGAACTCTGATGGCACTGACTTCCTGCAGTTCTGCAAAATGATCCCAAACTACTACTACTCTTTTGTTCTCGGAACTGCTTTTTGAGATTATTCTCTCTCCTCTCTCGGTGTCAAGTCGTCCGCAGTCACTTCTTGCCTCTAGCAGCTCTCCTTCTTGTCGTACTCTGTTCTGATCACCCATGGGTTGCAAACTCCAATAACTAAGTTTGGTGACAGTATTGGTGGCTGCTGTGTACTGACTGCCTCTTTGTGCCAGGCTCTGCTAGACAGTTTATTTAACCTTGAATCCTTACCACAACTCTGTTGTGTAGCTATCATGATCCTTACATTTTGAGATGAGAATTTTTTAGCAGTGAATGATGATAGACTGTTTCTGAAACAAGGTGGATAGACATGTATCGGAAACTCGAGGAAGGATCCTCTGGGAAAGGCATCTTAGTAAAGCCCACGAGTCTCAGTGCACCGGAGGGAGAAGGGGAAATGAAAGTCAGGTTGCAAAGCGTTATCAAGGGGTGGGGACGAAGAGGGAGCGGGAGTAGAGAAAGGCAGAGGGGTCTCTGGCGGAGCAAGACTTTGGAGGGGTAGAAAGGGAGTAGATGAAGAGTTGAAGTGGAGGCATTTGTTCAGAGGAAGGGGATATCTGTTCCTCTGAGTTATCATAAAAGGAGGAGAAGCTATATAAAGATGCAGAGAAATGTGGAGGTTGAGCAAAGCGGCTGGTCGCAGATGTTTTGTGGGAAAATAAAGAGAAGTCATTGAATAGAGCTGTTGAGCTCCTTATTGGGATGAAGCTCAGCTGCCCACAGCAGTAGCTGGCTTGAAATTGCACCCAGTATTGACTGCTTTCACTTCCCTACCTGACTTCTCTCTCCGCCAGTGTTTCCGGGAATCACCTCCCAAATAAGCTGCCTCCCTCCCTCCCTCCCTCCCTCCCTCCCTCCCTTCCTTCCTTCCTTCCTTCCTTCCTTCCTTCCTTCCTTCCTCCCTTTCTTCCTCTCTCTCTTTCTTTCTCTCTCTCTTTCTCTCTTTCTAGCTCTCTCTCTCGCTCTCTCGCTCTCTCTCTTTCTCTCTTTCTCTCTTTCTTTCTTTCTTTCTTTCGACATAGTCTCGTGCTGTTGCCTGGGCTGGAGTACAAAGGCACGATCTTAGCTCACTGCAACCTCCACCTCCCAGGTTCAAGCAATTCTCCTAAAGCAAAAACCAAAATTTAAAAAAAAAGTTAGACCAGCTCGGTGGCTCACGCCTGTAATCCCAGAACTTTGTGAAGCCAAGGCGGGCGGATCATGGGGTCAGGAGATCAAGATCATCCTGGCTAACATGGTGAAAACCCGTCTCTACTAAAAATACAAAAAATTAGCCGGGCGTGGTGGCAGGCACCTGTAGTCCCAGCTACTCGGAAGGCTGAGGCAGGAGAATGGCATGAACCCAGGAGGCGGAGCTTGCAGCGAGCCGAAATCGCACCACTGCCCTCCAACCTGGGGGACAGAGCGAGACTCCATCTCAAAAAAAAAAAAGGGGGGGTCTATCTTATTCACCTGTCTCCCTACCTTAGCACTGGACCAGGCACATGGCAAGCTCTCCGTAAGATTCTATTGAATGAATTGGGAAGGCATTAAATAGCCCCATTTTACAGATCAGCAAACTGAGGCCTACAGAGGGAAAAATGACTCGCCCCAATGACACTGCTAGTCAGGGACAGGGCAGAATGGAATTAAGGATTTGGAGAGTCTGTTGTCCGGTGCTGTTCCCTGCACTGCTCTGTTACTGTACAGTTACAGCAGCCGGATTCAGGAGAAATCAAAACACAAAGAGTCATTATTTTCAAGTTTGTTATTTTTTACTATGCTTGACTCTGGTCTTTCCAAACATGGTTTTCCTGATAATTCATGACCTGAGAGGAAAACCTTCACACAACTTTGCTCTCAAATGGGTCAGAAAGAGCAACTGGCACTTTGGGAGGCCAGGGCAGGTGGATCACTTGAGGTCAGGAGATCAAGACCAGCCTGGCCAACTTGGTGAAACCCCATCTCTACTAAAAATACAAAAAATTGGCCGGGCGCGGTGGCTCAAGCCTGTAATCCCAGCACTTTGGGAGGCTGAGACGGGCGGATCACAAGGTCAGGAGATCGAGACCATCCTGGCTAACACGGTGAAACCCCGTCTCTACTAAAAATACAGAAAAACTAGCCGGAGGTGGCAGGCACCTGTAGTCCCAGCTACTCAGGAGGCTGAGGCAGGAGAATGGCGTGAACCCGGGAGGCAGAGCTTGCAGTGAGCCGAAATCGCGCCACTGCACTCCAGCCTGGGCGACAGAGCGAGACTCTGTCTCAAAAAAAAAAAAAAAAAAATACAAAAAA
This sequence comes from Piliocolobus tephrosceles, assembly GCF_002776525.5. Lineage (NCBI taxonomy): Eukaryota > Metazoa > Chordata > Mammalia > Primates > Cercopithecidae > Piliocolobus > Piliocolobus tephrosceles. The sequence continues at coordinate 30,429,053 of NC_045449.1, forward strand.
TACAAAAAATTAGCTGGGCATGGTGGTGGGTGCCTGTAATACCAGTTAGTCAGGAGGCTGAGGCAGGAGAATCACTTGGACCCAGGAGGCAAAGGTTGCAGTAAGTCAAGATCGGCCCATTGCATTCCAATCTGGCAACAGAGAGAGGCTCTGTCTAAAAAAAAAACCAGAAGGAGGCCGGGCGCGGTGGCTCACGCTTGTAATCCCAGCACTTTGGGAGGTCAAGGCAGGAGGATCACAAGGTCAGGAGATGGAGACCATCCTGGCTAACACAGTGAAACCTCATCTCTCCTAAAAATACAAAAAATTAGCCAGGCGTGGTGGTGGGCACCAGTAGTCCCAGCTACTCGGGAGGCTGAGGCAGGAGAATGGTGTGAACCTGGGAGGCAGAGCTTGCAGTGAGCCGAGATCGCACCACTGCACTCCAGCCTGGGGGACAGAGTGAGACTCTGTGTCAAAAAACAAAACAAAACAAAACAGGAGCAACTGGGGCATTGCGGCTGAAAGCAGCCTCCGAGATCATCTAGTCCACCCACCCCACTGCCTCCTCAAGAGGGGAGGTGAGTCTTGCACAATCACATGGGGGGCAGCTGAGCTGGACTCCCTTTACAGTGCTCCATTTATTCACAGGAAGTCGGGTGGCAGCGGTGCAGGCTGAGCAGCAGAACGGAGCCTGGGTATTCATAGGACAAATGCTCACGGAAGCCTCCGGCACTGGCAGTCAAGCCCTGCAACCTCCAGCAGGTCCCCACAGAGGCAGCCAAACCCGTGCAGGGAGGGAGGCAAAGCTCAGGGGGCAGGACAGGTGGGCCTTGCCCCACCAGAAGGACCTTTCTCGTGCATGCTCTTTCCCGACTGCTGCTATGCCGTGCTTTTGACAGCTTTGTCAAGAGGAGGACAGTTACCATCCAAGTCTAGAGATTTATGGCTGAAGAAGGAACCAGGGATGTCCCACCTTATTCATCCCTTTGAAAGTGGATTTTCAGGATTGATCTCTGGGCTGGGGCACTTTGCCTTATCTTCAGGAAGGACTGTCCCACCCAGTTCTCCTTTGCTGCTGACACCTGCTGGGCCCAATGGCTGGAAAAATGAAACACACTGAGCCTGAGACTGGGAAATGCAAGTAGATGTCCCCATGCGAGGGAGACGTGTGCGGGTCTCGCTGGTCCTGGTCGGGGGTTGAGCAGGCCCTGCTGCCTGCCCCCAGGGTTATTGCTGGGACTCAGGAGAGCACAGTTGGGCAGCTGGTAGGATTGCACCTGGTCACAGCTTCTACATAGGCCAGAGGGTGTTCATTCACTCACCGCTTCATTCATCACATCCCCTAACACACGTATGCCAAAAAAGGAAAGAACCCATCACCTACCATGAGTCAGGCAGCTACAGGCTGAGGATCCAGAGATGAGTGATCTCCCAGCACTGGCCTTGAGGCGCTCCTGGACTAGAGGCCAGTGAACACAGTTACAGTGCGGTGTGGTGAGGGTCTGGACAGAGGCTTGCTTGGGGCTCTGGACAAGAGTCCAGCCCAGCCCACTAAGGGAGAGCAGTCAGGGAAGACTTCCTAGAGGAGGATGAAAGATGGGAACAGGCACTTCAGGAAGAGGGAATAGCCTGTCCCAAGGCATGGAGGTGTGGATGGGCAGGCACACATGTAGCTCAGCGTGCCATGTGCAGCGTGGGTCAGGGAGAGGAAGGAGGCAAGACGGGTGGCGGTGGACGCAGGTCACTGAGATGCATGTGCATCCTGAGGAGCTTGGATTTTACTGTGGAGGCCAGGGAGAGCCACAGAGGGGTTTCAAGGAGAATCCAGATCACACAATCAGATGTGCTGTCGTGAAGGCTCTTGGGTGGCAGGTGATGAAGTGTGGATCAGAAGGAAGCGGGTGCTTGGCTGTGCATTGTAATCGCCTGGGGAGCTCTGGGAAGCACTGCTGCCTGGGTCCCACCTCCAGAGGCACCCCTGAATGGGCCGGGGTGTGGCCTCGGCGTCAGGAAGGGGAAACTCCCTCCCCTGTGCAGGCGAGGATGAGCCAGTGGAGAGGGATCCCCGTTAGCAGGCACTGTAGCCTTCCAGGTATGAACTGAAGACGTGGTTTCCGTGCAGATGCAGGTGAGCAGATTCAGGAGGGAGAAACACAGCCCATACTTATGAGTTGGATGTGGATTCATAGAGAAAAGGAAAAGAAAAAAAACAGTGGCAGGTCCTCAAAGGTTACACACAGAGTAACCACGTGATCCAGCAGCCCCACTCCCAGGTTCATGCCCAGGAGAAATGAAAGCATATGTCCACCCAAGAACGTGGACACACATGTTCAGAGCAGCATTTCCTTTCCTTTCCTTTTCTTTTCTTTTCTTTTCTTTTCTTTTCCTTTTGAGGTAGGGGGACAGAGTCTGGCTCTGTTGCCCAGGCTGGAGTGCAGTGGTCTGATCTCAGTTCACAGCAACCTCAAGTGATTCTCCTGCCTCAGCCTCCCGAGTAGCTGGGATTACAAGCACACACCATCACGCTCAGCTAATTTTTGTGTTTCTAGTAGAGACGGGGTTTCACCATGTTGGCCAGACTGGTCTCGAACTCCCGGCCTCAAGTGATCCGCCCACCTCAGACCCCTTCTGGGATTGCAGGTGAGCCACTGCGCCCAGCCCAGAGCAGCATTTTTATAGTAGCCCCAAACTGAAAATAACCCAAATGCCCGTCAACTGATACCTGGATAAACAGAATGCAGTGCCTCTATGCAATGGAATATATTTGGCTATAAGAATAATGAAATACTAACACAGGCAACAATGTGGGTGAACCTGGAACACAGTATGCTAAATCAAAGAAGCCAGTGACAAATGTCGAATGATTCCATTGACATGAAATGTCCTGAACAGGAGAACCCATGTCGTCAGCACATAGATCAGTGTTTGCCAGAGATGAGGAGAAATGGCGGTAGGGGTAGGGGGAGCTAGAGGGTGATATTTAAGGAATATGGGGTTTCTTCTAGGGTAAAGAAAATATATGGGCCTGGCGCAATGGCTCATGCCTGTAATCCCAGCACTTTGGGAGGCCGAGGCAGGCGGATCGCCTGAGCTCAGTTCGAGACCTGGCTAACATGGTGAAATCCTGTCTCTACTGAAAATACAAAAATTAGCTGGGTGTAGTTGCGTGTGCCTGTAATCCCAGCTACTCAGGAGGCTGAGGCAGGAGAATCGCTTGAGCCTGGGAGGCGGAGGTTGCAGTGAGCCGAGATTATGCCAGTGCACTCCAGCCTGGGTGACAGAGCGAGAAGCTGTCAAAAAGAAAAAAAGAGAGAGAGGAAGAAAGAAAATATTCAAAGATTGTTGCAGTGATGGTTGTGTAACTGTATGATATACCAAAACCCATTGAATTGTACTCTTTAAATGGATGAATTCTATTTTGTGTGAATTATATCTCAATTAAACTGTGAAAGAGAGAGATAAGCTGGGTGCAGTGGTGCACACCTATAGTCCCAGCTACTTGGGAGGCTGAGGTGGGAAGATCGGCCGAGCCCAGGAGTTCAAGTCCAGCCTAGGCAACATAGTGAGAAGTGAGACTCCATCTCAAAAAATAAAAAAGACAGAGAAAGGGAAGACTCAAGCAAGTTTGGATTCTGACACTTGGGTGTCAGCTAAATGGTGGTTACATAGATCAGTTACAAAATAGAGGTAAGATGAGCAAGTTGGGGACAGTATGATACTGATTTATTTACTCATTCAGCAAACATTTTTCGAGCAGCAGGCAGTGGAAAATATCAGTGAACAAAACAAAAATATCCCTTTCCTGTAGCTCTTACGCTGTAGTGGGAAGAGAAAATTATACAATAAATAAACCCATTTATAAGGTGATCAGTGCAATGGAAAAACCTATAGCAAGCAAGAAGGATGGCATGCTGGGAAGGGCTGCGGCTTTAACAGGGATGGGCAGGCATGGCCTTGCAGGGAAGCTGACATGTGAGCAGACACTTGAAGGCAGCAAGGGATGAACTTGGGTGACTGAGGGAAGAGCATTCCAGGCAGAGGGAACGTCGGTGCAAGGCTCTGAGGCAGGCGTGTTGGAGGCACAGCGGGAGGCAGGGCAGACAAGCAAGGTGGGAAAGAGGAGAAAGGGTGGAGGAAAGGGAGAGAGGGCGATAAGAAGTCGGGGCTCAGCAGGTGGCGGAGCGGAACCCTGCAGGATGTGTCCTCCACCCAGAGGGTGTGCATCTTACTCTGAGGGACGTGGGAGCTGTGGGGGATTGTAAGCAGAGTGGTGCCATGGCCTGACCTACCAGGTAAAGTCTCCCTCTAGATCAGGATTTCTCAACCTGGCAGTAGCGACACTTGGAGCAGGATTATTCCTTGTTACAGAAACAGTCCTATGCATTGTGGGATGTTCAGCAGCATCCCCGATCTCTGCCTACAAGACTCCACAAAGGATCCTCTGTCCTAGTTGTGACAAACAAAGATATCCCCAGACCCTGCCACATGTAACCTGGGGGGCAAAAACACCCACATTGGAGAACCATGGTTCTAGGATATAGGAGTGTGAACACAGGCAGCTCAGGTTTACACAGGATGGATTTGAGGTGCCTGTGAGACCTACGTGCTGAGATTCTTTCGAGCAGTCAGACAGGAGGGGCTGGAGCCCAGGAGGAAAGTCTGGGCAGCTTTGCTGTCTTCAGTCTCGGCGGCTGTTAGAAGGAATGTCGCAGAAAAAAAGAAAGCGATACGCAGAGAGTCTATTTCATTTCATTTCATTTTTTGAGCAAGGATTATGCCAAAGTCACCAGGCAAGAGACCAAGATGAGTCCACCTCACAAACACAGAAACTTCAGATCCAAGGCAGCTTATGAGGTACAGAACATTCTGGACTGTAGAAAAGACAGGGTTAGCCCAACTTGATCAGGAGAGAAATGCCATTATCCACTGAAATATTTCTTGACTATCTCCTACATGCTAGTCAGTTTCACTCACATTGTTTCATTTAATCTTTGAAAAACTAAATAAAAGTGTGAAGTAAATATTTTCCCCTCCCTTCTTTTAAAGATTAGAAAACAGGGGCTCAAAAGGACCCACATACTCAGACTCACCCTGTCAATGACAGAGCTGGAGTCTGAACACAGGTTGTTTAATGCCAAAGCCCAATAGTGGCTTCTGGAAGCTTCTAGAAGGTGGGGCTGGAATTTCGCATTGAAGAGGTTGACAGGCAGTGTTGCAGGGATGTGGGAGAGGGAAACATACCAGGCAAAGGGCACTGCTTGGGCATGGCTTCGGCAGAGAATGAAGTACAGAGATTTGAGGACAGGATGATTTCTTGGAACACAGATCTTGGTTCAGTAGAAAGAGCACAGGAAAGCCAGGATGTGGCCAGTTGAAAGGGAGGGGCTTTGACCATGTGGTGAGCCATTTTGCGTTTTACTCTGTTGGCATCAAGGAGACAAATAATGAGAACTCTGACTTGGGAAAAAATGTTAAGGATCAATTTATCTTAAATATCACTTGCACCTCTTAAGTCTGGGGGCCTGCTATTCCCCATCTTACCTAAAAGGCACAAACGCACCTCTCCAAGTCAGGTATAAGACCCCCAACAATAGTTGCCTGGTCAAAAAATGCATCCTCAGAGTTGACTACTACTACAGTAAATCTGGGGACAGTTTCTGAAAACTTGTTTCCCTAAAAGTTTTCATCAAACTATATTCACTGACATGTAACGATAATCATCAACACTAAATCACATCCCAGGATGTGCAACCGTGAGGTGCTCCTTCATGTCTGAAGATGTATTTATAACAATCTGGAAAACAGTCCAGAAGATCTTCTTGGAAGTTAGACCTTCAACTTTATCTGAATTTTGATGATAAATCAAGAGCTCTTATTGTGCAGTTTCTGAGGTTCTTCAAAAGAGTGACTGTTTCTCTGTTTCCCCAGAAAAATACTACAATGTGTGGTGTGTGTGTGTGTGTGTGTGTGTGTAGGTGTACGTGCACATATGTGGGTGGGGGTGAATGTGCCTATCCGTGTGTGTGGATGGAGTAGTTATACATGCTGTGAGAGTGTGTGTGGATGTGGATATGTGAGTGTGGGTGGGAGATTGTATGTGAGTGCATGTGAGTGTGTGTGTGGATGGAGCAGATATACATGCATGTGTGTGTGTGTGTGTGTGTGTGTGTGTGTGTGTGTGTGTGGAGTGGGTATACATGCCTGTGTGTGTGTGTGTGTGTGTGTGTGGATGGAGTGGGTATACATGCATTTGAGAGTGTGTGTGGATGGAGTAGGTATACGTGCCTGTGTGTGGATGCAGATGTGTGAGTGTGGGTGGGAATTTGTGTGTGAGTGCATGTGAGTGAGTGTGTGTGGTGAGTGTATGGAATGGGTTAGCCCACGCATAGAGCATTTCTTAGCCTACTTGACAGCTTAGGAGCCACCTCCTCCAGGAAGCCTTCCTTAATCTGTCCTTTGTCCTGCCCCACAGGACCCAGGTGACACCAGGTATGCAATTGCTTTATCCCTGGAGGTCTGCCCCCGACTCATCTCATCCCCAAACACAGACATATGCAAGAATGTGACCCTCCCTTCCCAATACAACACTAGGACATTTTATTCCCTTTGTATTCCCGGTATCTGCTACATGGTAGGTCATCAATAAATAATTGAATTAAATCTTGCAAAGGCCTCCAAATATCAGAACTGGTAAGCTCTAAAGTCTCTGTTTATTCTTGCAGATTCCTTCCCAGGTTTCAGCAGATCATAGAGAAAATCTCTCCCACCAGTCCTAGTCTCAATGGGACAGTAAAGTGAAACAGGAGCACCACCATCCCATACCCCTCCCCTTCAGTCAGTTCCTCCAAAATGAGCTGCTGCTGCTGGGGGAACCAAAGCTAAGCTGCATTTTTTTTTTTTTTTTAAACAGAGTCTCGCTCTGTCGCCCAGGCTGGAGTGCAGCGGTGCCATCTCGGCTCACTGCAAGCTCCGCCTCCCAGGTTCATGCCATTCTCCTGCCTCAGCCTCCCGAGTAGCTGGGACTACAGGTGCCCACCACCACGGCCGGCTAATTTTTTGTATTTTTTTTCAGTAGAGATGGGGTTTCCCCGTGTTAGCCAGGATGGTCTCGATCTCCTGACCTCGTGATCCACTCGCTTCGGTCTCCCAAAGTGCTGGGATTACAGGCATGAGCCACCGCGCCCGGCCAACCAGAGCTAAGCTTCAACAGAGGCCTCTGCCCATGTCACCCCAGATCTGCAGTCCTACCTGGCATGAGTCTTCCCATAACTATACCTAGGCTTGCTGACTGCTCTATGAGGACGCCCAGCGTCACTGCACTATGGGATGGGGCAGTCAGAGCAGGCCTTCTTAGACTCTAACATGCACATGATCACCTGGTTAGCATGCGGATCCTGATCCAGTAGGTCTGGGATGGGGTCTAAGACTCTGCACATCTAACACGCTCCCAGGTCATGCCCATGTTGCTGGCCTGTGGACCTTCCTTCCGCTGGCAAGTGCTTCCTCGCAGCTATTCAAGAGAGTGGTGTGGTGCAAATCGGGTACTGAGTCATTTGGTCACTTTCCCTTCTTGTTAAGTCAGCTTCTACCATTTCACATGCATAGAGGTTTTGACAAGCCCTTGAGTCTTTGTTTCTTTCTGTACCCCAGTAAAAAAGAACAGGCCAGGCGTGGTGGCTCACACCTGCAATCCCAGCACACTGGGAGGCGGAGGCAGGCAGATCACGAGGTCGGGAAATGGAGATCGAGACCATCCTGGCTAACACGGTGAAACCCCATCTGTACTAAAAAGACAAAAAATTAGCTGGGCGTGGTGGCAGGCGCCTGTAGTCCCAGCTACTGGGGAGGCTGAGGCAGGAGAATCACTTGAACCTGGGAGGCGGAGCTTGCAGTGAGCCAAGATCGCACCACTGCACTCCAGCCTGGGTGACAGAGCGAGACTCCATCTCAAAACAAACAAACAAACAAAACAGCAACAACAAAAGAAAAAAAAACAGATTCTATACTCATTGCTCCCAGTCTACTAAAGGAGAAAGAAAACTGGACTGGGCATTAGGTGACATTAACTCCAGTCCCAGCTCTGCGGGCCCTCAAGGTTTTTTGGCCTCTGTTTCCTTACCTATTAAGTGGGCTAACATAGTGGCTGACCTGGTTATTTCAAGAAGAGAGTGTGAAATTGGAGAGAGAGCGTGGGCTTTCTGGTGTCAGAACCAATTTCTTTTTTTTTTTTTTTCAGATGGAGCCTCGCTCTGTTGCCCAGGTTGGAGTCAGTGGCCCGATCTCAGCTCACTGCAAGCTCCGCCTCCCAGGTTCACGCCATTCTCCTGCCTCAGCCTCCCGAGTAGCTGGGACTACAGGCGCCCGCCACCTCGCCCGGCTAGTTTTTTTTGTATTTTTAGTAGAGACGGGGTTTCACCATGTTAACCAGGATGGTCTCGATCTCCTGACCTTGTGATCCACTCGCCTCAGCCTCCCAAAGTGCTGGGATTACAGGCGTGAGCCACCGCGCCCGGCCTGAACTAGTTTCTAATGAAGAAAAATGACTTGCCTTCTCCGAGCCTCACTGTCTTCATCTGTTAAGTTAGAGAGGAAAAGAAAATGTGGGATATATAAGTGTGCAAGGCCTGTCAGCTGCCAGAAGTGCAACAAATGTTGAATCCCTTCTCTGCTCAAAGGGCTGTGATGGAAATTAAAAAGCCCCTTCTCAGTAAGGCCCTCTGGGCACCCAATCTAAAATGTCAGGCCCCTCCCCCTTTTCTCCTTATTGCGGATCACTTCCTAACATTTGACTTCCTTATCCAGCTTATCATCTCTCCCTTGGTGAAGGGCCATGATATGAGGCTGGGAATGCGTGTCCGGATGGCTGGCTAATGTATCTGTGGTGCCTAGACCAGGCCTGGGACATGAATCTTTGTTGAGTACATGGACCAGCAGTGCTTTAGCTATTATGCTATTGTGTTATCAGAATCCATTTCTTCCACACCCCTGAAGCCAGAATCATGCACATGGAGAGGGTTTAAAGCTGTTGAAAAGCGGAGCCCTAGCAGCAAACAGCCCAGGCTGAGGCTTTGAGGACAACAGGAGACAAAGGAATACTTGATGACTTCGTAGTGGGAGGCATGGAGAATTAACATAGTCAAGAACTGTGAGGCAGTAAGAGGAGCGTCTTGGGCAGCCCTCAAATAAAATATTGTTCCTCCTCCTCTCTCCACCTCACCCCAGGTACAAGAGATGAATCCTGTTCCCTCATAAGCCAGCTGATTCCATGACACAGCAGTTCATGCAATCCCCGAAATTTATCCCAACCGCCTTCCTCATGCTCAGCTTCCAGGCTGCTCATTTCCTTGGCTTATTCACCCTGCGTCAGTTTCCAGCGTGGCCCAGTCTCCAGGATCAACACACTCAGTTTGGGATTCTCTATTCAAGCTCTGATCTTGATTTCATATTTGCCCTGTAGTGTCAGGCACTCAACACTTGGGTCAGGGGCACTCAACAGTGTGAGCCCATTTCCGGGGGAGAGTGGAACAGACCATGGGTTTAAGGTCAGGTGGCTCTGGGTTCTGACCCTGAGTCCTTGAGTCACTAGGTTTTGCCATCTTGGTCAATTTACCTGACTTCAGCTTTCCTGTTTGTGAGATACAAAGAGAAATATTATATTGCAATCTTGTTGTGAGCAGTGATTCTCAAAGTCTGGTCTTTGGCACATCAATCCAATGAGATGGAAAAGGGTTTTATCATCAAGTGAGTTTGGCAAAAGCTCAATATCATATCCTCATCTTGGGAATTCTCAAATAACAAAAGAATGGGTTCCACTTTCATTAACTCAGTTTTTTCCAAGCACCAGAATCATTTTTGCAAGGAATACCTTTAGCATCCTGCAGAATCAATGTTCTGTATAACCCACCGTGGGGAAAGCTGCTTGGGAAGATTAGGCCCTCTGCTCAGCTCCTGGCACATGCATCATGGGCACCAGGAAGCGTGAGCGCCTGTTGCATTTCCTCCTAATGTCAGGGATGTTTAGTCAAACCTTTCCTACCTCTGCTACAAAAAAGCATTTTAGGCTTTTTTAGGTTGAGAAAAGTAATTTTGCCAAATATTTTTGTTGAGCCCTTTTCATGAAAGAGAAATAACACAAACTGAAGTTAATGACATCCGTACTTTAGAACCTCGCTCTGTTGCCCAGGCTGGAGTGCAGTGACATGATCTTGGCTCACTGAAAGCACTGCCTCCCGGGTTCAAGTGATTCTCCTGCCTCAGCCTCCCAAGTAGCTGAGACTGCAGGCACGCATCACCATGCCCAGCTAACTTATATATTTTCTTAGCAGATACGGGTTTTTACCATTGTTGGCCAGGCTGGTCTTGAACCCCTTACCTCAAGTGATCCACTTGCCTCGGCCTCCCAAAGTGCTGGGATTACAGTCATGAGCCACCATGCCCGGCCCACATCTGTACTTTTAAAGCTAAAATATGAGCACTCGTGAGCCTCGCTCTGTAGAACAGTCACTCTTGGATTTCTGGGAAGTGATTACTCAGACCTGCACCAACAGGAATTGATGAAGTTGGGTAACTTGCCCAAAGGAGCAGAGTCTGAGCTCTTTCTAGTGACACCACCACCCTACACACACAAATTAGGGTATGTCCTATCATGTAGGTTCAGGGGCTCTGAATACATTCATGTCTCATCCTTCTAAAAAAAAGTCTAGGCCGGGAGCGGTGGCTCATGCCTGTAATCCCACCACTTTGGGAAGCCGAGGCGGGTGGATCACGAGGTCAGGAGATCGAGACCATGCTGGCTAACACAGTGAAACTCCGTCTCTATTAAAAATACAAAAAAAATTAGCCGGGCACAGTGGCGGGCGCCTGTAATCCCATATACTTGGGAGGCCAAGGCAGGAGAATGGTGCGAACCCAGGAGGCGGAGCTTGCAGTGAGCCAAGATCGTGCCACTGCAGTCCAGCCTGGGCGACAGAGCAAGACTCGTCTCAAAAAAATAGAAAAGAAAAAAAAAGGTCTAGCAGTATGTATCCCAAAAGCCTTAAAATTAATCTTCCCATTTGGGAATGCCACTTCTGAAATCACTGCAAGGAAACCATCTAAAATAAAGACAAAGAGATGTGCACAAAGATATTCAGGCCAGGTGCTGTGGCTCACACCTGTAATTCTGGTGCTTTGGGAGGACAAGGCAAGAAGATTGCTTGAGCCCAGGAGTTCGAGACTGCAGTGAGCTAGGATCACATCACTGCACTCCAGCCCGGGCAACAGAGTGAGACCCTGTCTGTTAAACAAACAAACAAAAATATATTCATCACAGCATGATAATAGGCAGAACTAGAAACAACCCAACATTTGGAGAATAGTTAAATGTCCAAGAGCTAGGGAATGATTACATCCATTACAAGGCTTCTCTACATTAAATATCTTACAGCCATTTAGACTGATGTTTATTAAGTATTTTGAATGATACGGAACATGCTTACACTATAAGGTTAAGGAAATAAAACAGGCTACAAAAATAAAATGTATACACTATAATAACAGCTATGTTGGTGCACTCCTAGTAAATTTACCAATATATTAGGAGTGGTTATTTCTGAGTGGAGAGATGATGAATGATTTTTCATTCTATTCTATATAATTTTATATATTTTCTGTCTTTATTCCACATGTTTTTCTGTATTTCCAAGTTTCATACAATAGTGATCAAGAAAAGGTAATTATTTATTTAAAAAGAAAAAAAGACCCATGAGTTATCGGAACCAGTAGATCTAAATGGCATTACAAACACTACTGTGTTCAGAGGTATCCCCCCTATCTAAGCAGTGCCAGGTTAGGGAACGCCGCCCATCAGCGTTTCCCAAACTCCAGGAACCATCTGTCCCATAGTGTCATATCTGTGTAACACCTACACCATTTTTCATAGAAATCAACTCAGTTTTTTTAATTTGAATGCCTGTATTTTAAGAAAAATTTTATATCACTCTAAATGGAAAAAAATGTCACTTGCCATTAATGGAAAGTAATCACAAAAAGAAATGCAATAAAACAAAACAATATCATTAAACTCTACACTGGTAAACCTTCTGAGCTTGAGACCTGTTTTTGCTCTGTTTAATAAAAGCAGGGGCCAAGGGACAGTGTTTTCAGGGAGGAAGGACATATTTACAGGGGTTTGGGAGTAAGCCTACCCTAGCAACAGACCCCTCAAAGGATTCGGGAAGATCGAAAGACAATGAAAAAGATTTTCTCACTAGAGATTTTGATTTAGTTTTGACAGTTTGCCCACCTACCACCCAAACTGCCTGGGATACGACACCTGGGGAAAGTGCCGTTCAGTGTTCCCAGCACCAGTGAGTCTCCCAGAGTCTGCCAGTCACTTGCCCAGCTGGTTTCAAACTCAAGGACAGGTGTTTGGACCATCAGTACTTTTCCACTCCTCTTACAATTCCAAAGTCCTGTCCTTGTTCAAGACCATGGTGTTTGCATGCAGTATTTTTAATGTCTTCATCATTTATTGCAAATCGTGCTTCAGGGTTTGTAAAACCATAAACTTGCCAATGCCATGCCAGTCCTGAGTCTGAAACAGGCCAGGCAAGTCAAAGTGGGCAAAAAGATGCCACCTGTGCAGGGAAACGGTAGAAGCCAGATTAGAGCTTAGTGAACTTAAATGTCACTCATTACACAGAGGAGGACGCTGAAGCCTGAAAGGAGGAAGGGACTGATGAACAGTGACAGAGCTGGGTTAGAATCCAGGTCCCCAACTGCCAATCCAACGTCATCTTTCTGCTACACTCCATCTGAAATTTGCCCAGAACGAAAGATGACTGGTCGCTTTTAGTGTGAGAGGTTCGCCTGCTTTGGAATCCCTTTCTAGCTGCAGGATCAGACACTATTAATAACGTCAGAGGCCAGGCTGGGCACAATGGCTCACACCTGTAATCCTAGCACTTTGGGAGGCCAAGGAGGGTGGATCACTTGAGCCCAGGAGTTCAAGACCAGCCTGGGCAATGTGATGAAAACCCATCTCTACAAAATACATGAAAATTAGTCAGGAGTGGTGGCACGTACCTGTGGTCCCAGCTACTCAGGAGGCTGAGGTGGGAGGATCACCTGAGCCCAGGAGGTCAAGGCTGCAGTAAGCCATATTTTCGCTACTGCACTCTAGCCTGGATGACAGAGAGAGAGAGAGACCCTGTCTCAAAATCATAAAATAAAATTCACTTTTCAATCCCATAATTATTCATCTCCATCACTTCCTTCCATATCCTCAACTCTCTCTTCGTTCATTTCATGGTGGTTTTCCAAAACCACAGCCCTGGTTAAATCCAACTCTCTTGCTTCCTTAGCACCTGACCCTGTATAGTTGAACAAAATTTGTGAAGAAAGCACAACCATACCAGCTGCTCTTGCATTTACATTCACATTAAATGATGCCAGGGAGTCATACTACACATTCCCAGTCGATAGATATTGGCACATCCCACTCAATATTTGTTGAACAAATGAGTTGAATGCATGGATTTTAGTTAGGGTCCCATTCATGCTATAGTTCTGCTTGTCCAACTTTTAACATTTCACAAAATGAATTTTGCAACCAGGTTCAGGCTGAAATGGTAATATTGTCATCTTTGTTTGGAAGCTGTCTTAATGGTGTTTGCCTGGGCTGGTTCAACCTATAGGCAAAGGAGGCTCTTACTTGATTTAAGTTGTTGTTGGAGCCAGGGCTTGACCTGAGAACCTCAGGACTTTTCTTCCTCCAGAAAGAGCCTTTTGAAACAAGTCTAGGGGTCGGTCCAAAGCTCAGGAGCTGCAACTCAAATGCCTTTTTATAGTATTACTTGCGTAAGTAAATAGTTGGCTTCCTATTGCAAGAAAAGATGTGTTTGTTCTCAAGGCTGTCTCCTGGCACCCACTAGGGATGCTGGAAAACACACTTCTGCCCTCCTGATGTTGTTTTGAAATAGCTGGCACAGTTTGGATTCTTCCACCACAAACACAATCGTACGCTGCAGCTGAAATATAAGCCACACTGCTTCCTCGGCTCCGTTTTGAAGCCCATCTGTCCCCTACCCCGTCATAAAGCTTACTAAGAACCTGGCCTCCTTTCCACTCCCCGTAGGTGCCCATGCCGACGATACACATTGTTTGTTTTTCATTGATGTCAGCAATGCTAATGATTAAGTGAAACACTCCACTCCATTCAAACCTCTTGCTTTCACCTGCTGATCCCATTGTGAAGAAAGGTGCAGCGTGCCTTCCAATATTTCTCCCAGAACTGGCCCAGAACTGGCCGCTACAGCGCAAGTGAGGTGAAGCAGTGGAAGTCAGCCCTGTGGATTTGAATCATGCCACCCCACCTTTACCAGCACCCTGAATGTCGGCCTTCTTCCCACTCAGATGTGGTTGGCCTCGAAAAGACCCAGAACAGATACCTCATCACCAAGGGGTACTAGACAAAAACGGAAGGTATAAGCAAAGCAGACATAAGTACTTATCAAGGTAGGTACTTCAGATGTGCACTCTTTATGTAACTGACAGCCCAATCGAATATTTTTGAGACGAAGTCTCGCTTGTCGCCCAGGCTGGAGTGCAGTGGCACAATTTCAGCTCACTGCAACATCTGCCTCCCGGGTTCAAGTGATTCTCCAGCTTCAGCCTCCCAAGTAGCTGGGACTACAGGCGCCCACCACCACACCTGGCTAGTTTTTGTATTTTTAATAGAAACAGGATTTCACTATGTCGGCCAGACTGGTCTCGAACTGCTGACCTCATGATCTACCCGCCTTGGCCAAATTTTTTTTAATGATGCAGAATTCTAGCTCATGTTCTGACTAAGGTAGGATTTAGGGGTGGGGGCAAAGCAAGAATGCTATTACTCTGAGGTCTGGGTTGCCTTTAACAAGAGAACACCAAAACAGTGAAGAAAAATTGCCAATTGTTGTTTCCAAAAAAGAACAATAAAAGGCAAGCCTCCCTGCCCCTGCCCCCTACTCTTGCCCCCTTAACACTCTCAATCTCTCCATGAGATTTAAAAAAGAAAAGCCCAGGAAATTCCAAGCATGAATGCCTCCCCAGATAAGACAGAAATCAAGAAAACCAAACTTTGAAAAGTAAGCATTTTGATCTTCATGCAAACATGGAGTTAATCTAGGGACAGCTAGGCACAATTACACAGATGAATTCATTGTGTGAAATGGTCGTTGAGCGTAGAGAATGTCAGTGCCAGTTCAGAGTCCAAGCTCTGTAGGGGTCATACCTGAATCTGCTGAGCTGAGCACATGGAAACCTCAGTGTGCATTCAGCCTTGACCATTCTTTTTAATTTATTTCATCGTGGCTCACTGGGGTGGCTTCAGGAAACACAAATCAAGTGTCGGTCGTGGTGTTTGAAAACATGCCGGGTTTTGATATGTGTTTGACTGAAAATAAAATAAAAATCTTTGAGTCTGTATCTACACGTGTTAAAGTTGTTCTTAAGATAATGGTATGTTTTTTCGACTCTTTTACCTTTCAAATCAGCTTTTATTCATCTGGAGAGGAAGCCCTCTTGAGTGACACAGCCTTAGGCTGATGGCAGCCAGGTGCTGACTCTGGTTGTGTGAAATTCCCCAGGGGTCCTAGGGGACCATCATTCCTTGACTCTGGGTCTCCACATCTGTCAACTGAGGAGTCCCAGAACTGGTCTCTACAGTGCAAGTGAGGTGAAACAGTGGAAAGTCAGCCCCGTTGATCTGAATCATGCCACCCCACCCTTCCAGCACCCCGAATGTCGGCCTTCTCCCCACTTGGATGTGGTTGTCTTTGGAAAGACCCAGAACAGATATTTCACTACCAAGTGGTACTAGACAAAAACGGAAGGTATAGCAAAGCTGAAGTATGTGCTGGACTAACTCCATGATCCAGTTTTCTAGTTCTGAGGCTCCAACTCACTGGAGTTTGGAAATACCACTCCATCTTGAGGATTTGATTTTAAACAAATGGGAAGTATTTTTACAGGGTAAACTGCTTGTGACTCTCCAACCTACTTGACTTACCAAACCATAGACTCAGGGCCACAGGTGGAAAGGACTCAGGTCTTTTGTCTTAAACACCCATCCCTGTTCCAATCAAGAGAAAATTCTAAACTCACCAGGTATCATAGGCCATGATGCATGTGTGAAATGTATCATTACAAAGGAGCTACATTATTGAGAAAATTTTCTCAGTGTTTATAATTATAAAATATTTGCACTGAAAGAGTCCTTAGCAAGCATGTAAACCCAGAACGGTTAAAGCAACTTGCCCAAGAGCACACAGGCAGCAGGGAGGGAGTCAGGACCAAAATGCACGTCTCCTGGCTCCCAGCTGGGTTCAGGCTCCTGCATGTGCCCTTCAGAGATAGGAAAGTTCACCTTTGAAATTTGCCTTTTCATATTCACCTGCACCCTTAACAAACAGGGAATGGAAATGTTGAATTTTGCATGCTGGAGTTAGATCATGTTGCAACTCATTAGAGAAATCAGGATTGATGAAAAATTCACAGTTGCCTAGTCTGTAGGACAGTTTCACAAAAGATGATGGTCTTCATTTGACGCTGCCCCTGTTTTGTTACCAGAAGCCGAGCAGCCAGGAGACAAGGGAAGGAAAGAGGCCCTGGTCTCCTTGGGAACTGTGTTACTGACAGAACAAGGAACAGCTTTGGCTGGAGATGTTTATGCTGACTTTGGAGTATGGATCAGAAGAGAGTCCTGGCTTGCTGATGGAGCTCAGGCCTATGGAAAACAGGATGGTCTTAGAGTTAAAAACAACCAACCAACCCTGGGTGTTGTCTCAGAATATCCCCTGATCTCACAGATTTGGAAAAAGGACTCCCATTTCCAGCATTTTCAAATGCTTAAGCCACCAACACACTTGTCTCCCAAAGTCCGAGCTTACAGGCAAGGTGCCACACTCCTATTCCATGCATGTGAATTCAGGGATCATGTCTGCCCCAGGTCCTCTGAGGAGGGAGAGCAGGGCCTGGGAGGAAAGGATGAGTCAGCTGAAACTGATGGAAATTAAAGGTAAGTCTAAGAGAAGCTAGCATGGCACTGCAAGGTGAAGTGTGGGGAATGGCCCAGAACCAGAAGAGCTGAGCTTCGCTGCATTTGGGCTATGTGACCTTGGGCAGGAGATTTACCCGGTTTCCTTATTTGTGAGATAAGGAGAACCATACCTCCTGAAAGTATTAAAGGAGAAGACTTATATCTAGTTCCCTTCCTCCTCCACTTTCCTTAACAGAATCTCTCAAGAGATGCTGCCATTTCCTGAGTACCCGTGAGCTCATCTTATCCTTACAACTGAAAGTGCTTTTTCAGATGTCAGACATGGAAAAATATGGCACCTAAAAGAGGACGTCACTTTGACAATCAATCCTCCCCCAGCCCAAAACCAATTATTATAATCACTGATGAGACTGTGATATGGCCTGTGATTCACTTATGTACTCTTCTGTGTCCATAAGATCAGCTTCTGTCTTCTGCTGCCACCATTCCCAGTTCTCACTCCATTCCCAGTGTCACCTCTTGAAGATGATGCCTGTCCCTAACCTGCTTAAGTAGCAGAAGCAGCTTTCTGTATCTGGAAGAGGAGGGGCCACACTGGGCTTGGGGGGACACCATGATTTCTGGTCCTAGATGGTGTCCCCTTCTCACCATTCCCACACACAGTCACCCTTTGAGCCTGCACCATCCTCATAGTAGACCCTGTTGGCACCACTCTGTGGGGGAACAGTAACTCTCAAGGTTCAGGTGCAGAAGAAGCAAGCACCTCTCAGGTGTGATCCTGGCTCTGCCACTCACTGTGGGGCCTAAGCCAATCCACTTCCTCTCTCTGAGCCTCAGTTTTCCCAAGGATAAAAAGAAGGATCTAGATGAGGTAAATGTCAAGAGCCACTCCGGCTCAGATTGTCTGACTTGCTTAGTGTGTGATGAGAGTTATCTTCTCCCAGAAAAGGCTCCTTTCTCTAAAGTCAGGTGTAGCAAGGACTCCTCTACCCTTTCTAGGCATTTCAGACTTTCTTTAAAAAGATCTTATTTTGGCCCAGCATGATGGCTCAAGCCTGTAATCCCAGCACTTTGGGAGGCCGAGGCAGGTGGATCAGGAGGTCAGGAGTTCGAGACCAGCCTGACCAACATGGTGAAATCCCGTCTCTACTAAAGATACAAAAGAAAAAAGAAAGAAAGAAAGAAAAAAATAGCCAAGCATGGTGGTGTGCGCCTGTAATCCCAGTTACTCAGGAGGCTGAGGCAGGAAAATCACTTGAACCTGGGAGGCAGAGGTTGCAGTGAGCCGAGATCACGACATTGTACTCCAGCCTGGACGACAGGGCAAGACTCTGTCTCAAAAAAAAAAAAGAAAAAAGTAAAAAAAGATCTTATTTTACCAGGCTTTTTGGGGCCCACTGCCACTCAGAGGCCAAAATTCTCCCAATGTCAGCGGCTAGAAGAAAATCAGATCAAAAAGCATCCCTGCGCCTCATCTGAACCCAATTTCTGCTTTGAACCTTTTGCCAAGTCTAGAGCTTATCAGTCAGAGTGTGTGTGAATTACCATATGAAAGGACTCTCTTGGATCATATTTAAAAGAATCATCATTTCAATTTAGATCAAAAAAACACCCAGTCCTTCAGAAAATACATATAAATTCTTCTCTAAATGTCCAAACAGATTTATGCCCATAGAAGATGCAATTATCTCCTTCTGGGATAAAGAAATCTTCTAGCTGTGAGGGTCAGCCAAGAAGCCAGAACTTTCTGCCTAAGAGGAGACTGCAGCAGGGCCACTACAGAATGTTGTCCAAGTTGTGCACTGCGCAAGGGCACTGGGCCAAGAGAGGGTAGTGGAGGCATGAGTAGCGGCTTGAATCCAGCCTGAGCTCCACCGGCCAAGTCATGTATGTGCCCAGTGCAAGGTTACGTCAGTTCAAATGGAGGTACACCTTTTGGTAATTCAGTAGAGGCACCGTATATGCTAGCAGGCAGCCACCCAGCGTGGAAAAATGGATTTTTCCTTTGTTAACAAACACATCAGCTCCCAAAGGCTCACAGAAAGAGCAGATGGCAGGAAAGCAGAAGTGAAGGCTGGGTGGCGGGGCAGGCGTGAGGAGAAGCTTGGGAAACCATCTTGGGTGTCTGTAGAGGAGCTTACAACCTAATGCCTCCCAGCTGGCCTACACGAACATGGTTCTGAGAAGACTCCAGTAAAAGACTGTTTCCAGCCCTTCCCCTCCTTTACTGCCCCTCCTCTGGGGGCTCTGCTCAGCCTTCCCTGACCTCCCAGCCTACATTAGAGTCCCCGTTGCAGGTTCTCTGAGCACCTTTGTTTTTCCTTTCTAACACTCAGGCTGCACTTTGTAATTATGTGGGTGTTGGGAATTTGAGTCACCTCTATTCTCCCCCCATTAGACTAGAAGCCGTGTGAAGGCAAACTATGTTGGATTTTGCTCTTTTACTTCCAGAACCCAGCATAGTGTCTGGGGCATGAAGCAGGAACTATGAATGAATTAAAATGGTGTGAATTAAAGGGTGTGAGCCTTACACTCTGCATGCCTTTTTGCCAGGCCTAGGAGGTTGTCTGGGCATAGTGACATGTGGTCACCATGATATAAGTTCTGTGCCCACCCCCAGGAGACACAGTCCAGAAAAGACATATCCAACCCTGGCCAGGCATTCAAAACACATATGAAGACCAATGAAAACAGCTTCCCAAAACCCACCCCAAGACATTGTGATTCAGGACTACGATTTGTGTATTTAACAAGGTCCCACTGTTATACTAATACTAATCTGCCTATCAGACCCAACAGATACTGTTGCAATAGATACAAAGAAGCACAGGGATCAAAGAGAGGGATCCTGAGGTCCCACATAAAGATCTGTGGAAGGCTTTCCGGTGCAAGTGAAGTCCCAGCCAGGTCTTGATGGCTGGGAAGGGCATTCTGGGTCAAGGAAGCACATAAACAAAGACAGAGACATTGGTGCACGTGGTGTGAACAAGTGGGGACAGGGCAGCCAGGTTGAATCCAAATGACAAGAATCCACTCCTGGGGAACAATCAAGCGTAAGTCACCCACCACTCCACTGGGCTCCCGGAGCCCTTTTAGGCAGGAAGCCCACATTTTGGTAGCCCCCAGAGGAGTTCCTCTGCACCCCCATTTTTCAGGCAGGCTTCCACCCTATTTTCAGTCCCATTTCCCTTCTCCCTCTTTCTCATGTTCTTTCTCTAGTTAGATTGTGGACTCCTGGGGTCCTATGGCCATGAGGGAAGTATTGCCAGGGGCTTCTTTGATAAATAGACCTGATTTAAGAACTCTAAACTGTCCTGGCTGGATATAGGAGACTGCTGAAACTGGCAAAAATTGTAGCCCCTAAAGCCAATATCTACAGCCACGCATCTCCAGTGTGGCAGACAAGAGTCATTTTACTTGATATAAAAGCAGTATCTGGAGCATGAAGATCAAGCCCTAGAGAGGACTACGCATCATGCTGCACTTCCATCTTTTTTTTTTTTCCCAGAACGAGGAGGCTAACATTGGAAAGGACAATGTGGGATGGGAGGGCAGATCCTCAAAGACCTGCTTGAGCCCTGCCTAAGGTGGAGTGGGAGAATCCACAAGCTGGGTGACTCAGGTTGTAGGAATCCCAGGCTCCCATCCATCCTTCCATATCTTTCCATGACTTCCTCTCTCCCCACCCCTCTCCCTCTTCCTCCAATGGGCCTGGGCTGGGTTGGCATCCTGGTGCTCTCTCTTAACTGGACTTTTCTAACGGGCCTGTCTATTGCTGGACATGTTTTCTACAAGTAAATATGCTGGAGAGAGGAAGCAGAAGTCCTCAGCACGTGGTTCCTCTCTTTGGACCAAGTGGCCTCTGGGGAATCAGTGAGGATCTGAAGTTCCCAGCCTCTGCACCAAGCTGCAGACCCAGGTGTCTTCTGAGCAATGCCCCGCGCCACAGTTCAGTGCCACCCCGCCAAAGCCCGAACTATCTTGTCTGCTGTCCAGTTATAAATTAATCTCTTGTCATCAGTGATTAACTTATTCAAGCCACAGGAGCTGCTGAACCAAAACAGCCCCTTGGGGTGAAAGAGCCTGCAGCATGGTGTGGCGTGTAGGTCTGCCTGTGACCCTGACCATGCCGGCTCTTGTGCTGTGTCAGCAGGGTGGCAGGGATGGCCAGGGCAGGGGTCTGGCTCTGGGCACTGCTGCCCTGGAATGTTTACTGAGTCCCTCAAAGTGGAGATCCATGCGCAAATACCTAGGGCTTGTTTGTGTGTGTGTGTGTTTGTCTGCAATGCAGGCTTTGAAAAGGGGGTTGGGGTGGGCCATGTCCCTAGGGGCACAAGTCACCTGAATACAAACAGCCTAGACTGACAGAGGAGCAGAGGGGAGTCCAACTTTGGAATTCAACGATGTTGAGGGAAGTTATGGGCCACCTCTTAGAGCATAAGCTGTCACAGTGGGAAGAGGCCTCCAAGGTCATTAGTTCCAACTTCCTAATTCTATAGAGGCCAAGAAAGAAGGTTTGACTCACCCAAGGCCACACTCTAGAGCCAATGGGGAGGAAAAGAACAAATGTCAAATCTTGTCTATATGTCAGATAAAGGCTAATTTGGTCACCACCATGATGATAGGCAACAAACAACTTCCTTAGGAAAAAATTTCCAAGGAATCCTTCTATACCACACCACTACCATTTAAAGACCTCGAATGTAAGATTTCTCTGATTTTTTTCTGAATAGCCCTAGTAGATTTGGTCTCACTTCTTAGTTCAGAGCACCTCACAGCAATTTTAAAATGGTGCCTTTATTCACCTCTAGGATGATCCTCCCGCAGAAAACTGTAACCCCAGCCTAACCAGGAGAAAAACATCAGACCAACCCAAAATGAGGGATGTTCTCTACAAAGAACTTCACTCCTACTCCTCAAAACTGTCACGGTCACCAAAGCCAAGGAAAGCTGAGAAACTGTCACGGACTGGGGAGCTAAGGAGACACAATGATTAATTGCAATGTGGATGGATCCTGGATGGGATCCGGGAATAGGAAAAGGTCATTGGGAAAATTAGTGGAATGTGAATAAAGTATAGAGTTTAGTTAACAGTAGTGTAACAATGCTGCCTCCTTAGTTGCAACAAATGGACTACAGTAATGTAAGTCTATGGCCACACCACCCTGAACTTGTCTAGAGTAACGTAAAATGTTAACAATAGGGGAAACTGGGTGTGAGATACACAAACTCTGTACTACCATTGCATCTTTTCTATAAATCTTTTTTCTTTCTTTCTTTCTTTCTTTTTTTAATGAGACAGAGTTTCATTCTTGTCGCCCAGGCTGAAGTGCAGTGGCAAAATCTCAGCTCACTGCAACCTCCGCTTCCCAGGTTCAAGTGATTCTCTTGCCTCAGTCTCCCAAGTAGCTGGGATTACAGGTGCCAACCACCACCCCTGGCTAATTTTTGTATTTTTAGTAGGGATGGGGTTTCACTCTGTTGGCCAGGCTGGTCTCGAACTCCTGACCTCAGTTGATCCGCCCACCTCAGCCTCCCAAAGTGCAGGGATTACAGGCATCGGCCACCATGCCTGGCCCTTTTCTGTAAACCTAAAACTATTTTAAAACAAAGCATTTATTTAAAACTTGTTTAAAATGGTGTTTTTTTGTTTTCTTTAGTCTGGAACCTTTATCAGAAGGTTCGTTACAGTGTCCATAACATGGTAGGTGTGAAACAACAAGTATTTGAAAGAGGAAAGAAGGAATGAGAGAGGGAAGGAAGGAGAAGTAGAGAAGAGAGGAAGGAAAGGAGGAAGGGCAAGAGGGAGGGAGAAAGATATTAAGGGACAAAATACAAAGGTAAATAGAACCAGTCAGGTGTAGTGGCTCACGCCTGTAATCCTAACAATGAGAGGCCTAAGCAGGTGGATCACTTGAGCCCAGAAGTTGGAGACCAGCCTGAGCAACATGATGAGACCCCATGTCTACTAAAAAATACAAAAAAATTTGCTGGGCGTGGTGGTATGTGCCTGTAGTCCCCACTACTTTGGAGGCTGAGCTGGGAGGATCACCTGAGCCCAGGAAGTAGAGGCTGCAGTGAGCTGTGATTGCACTGCTGCACTCCAACCTTGGTGACAGAATGAGACTCTGTCTCAAAAAGAAAAAAGTAAGTAGAACCATCATCAACTGATAAATGGATAACTGTAGTCTCTCTGTGCAATAGATTCAATGAGATATTGGGCCGTGAAAAGAAATTAAGTAGTAACACATGCTATAACAGGGAAGAGCTTGGAGACATTATGCTAAGTGAAAATAAGTCAGACAAAAAGACCACGTATTGCATGGTTCCATTTATATTAAATGTCCATATGCAGATATGAAATGTTCAAAGGCAAATCCACAGAATAGCAAATAGATGAGTGATTACCATCTTATCTGTTGGGGACTGGGGAGGAGAAACAGGAGCGGCTGCTCATGGTTATAGCGTTTCTTTCTGGGGCAATGAAAATGTCCCAGAATTAGACAGGAGTGATGGCTGCACAACCTTGTGAATAGACAAAAAGCACTGAATTGTATGCTTTCAAATGGTGAATTTTATGGCATGTAAATTACATAACAAAGTTTAAAATAAAATAAATGAAAATTTGCAAGTCAATACAACCCGATCTGTACCTTCAAGGATCTCACAGTGTAGTGGGGGCACCATTTCAGTCCAGACGACTGTAAACCTCTCCTTTGTCTGTAAACTCTATGGAGGTAGGAGCCATGAGTGTTTTGTTCATTCTTGTGCCCAGCACCTGGTAGGCTGTCAGTAAGCACTCACTGAATGAAGGAGTCAGTATGTGAAGTCCTGAGACAAGTATATGCACAGGAGCTCTGGGGCTACAGAGGAGAGGCTAACTTTATTTATTTATTTATGTACTTATTTATTCATTTATTTTTGAGACAGAATCTTGCCCTGTTGCCCAGCCTGGAGTGCAGTGGTGCCTTCATAGCTCACAGCAGCCTCAAACTCAGGCATCCCCAGTAGTGGGGGCTACGGACATGCATCACTGCGCCCAGCCTTTTTAATTATTTTAGAGATGAGATCTCTCTATGCTGTCCAGGCTGGTCTTGAACTCTCAGCCTCAAGCAATCCTCCCACCTTGGCCTCCCAGAGTGCTGGGATTACAGGTGTGAGCCACTGCACCTGGCCAGAGAAGCTAACTTTCTAAGGCATTCAGAAAAACCACAGGCTCTGATGTGGACAAGATTTAACAAATCTTGACACCATAAAGATTTTGAAAACTCTCCCTAGTGAGTAATCCAGGCAGTTCCAAGTTCCCAAGCAAAGCCCTGAAAAGGTGGCTTCTTCCAGCCCACTGCCCACTCCCTGTGCCCGGCAACAACTTTCTCTTGGATACCCACAGACTCCCTGGGGAAATTTGGTCTACCCTATCCCAAGAACTCACAGTCTAGAGAAAGGGATGAGTATGCACATTCCCTAACACCCTACCTCTGCTGATGCAGTATGCTGAGGAGAGCAGAGGGATGCGCCCCAGGGCCATGACTAGCAGGTCATAGCCCTGGAGCAGCTTTGGTGACATCATATCAGTATGAGGGGCCTTGAAGCACAAAGGAATGAATTTATTCTGAAATACAGTTTCTGGGCTGGTCTATCTCCACTATTCCTCCTACAAATAGTTGTGTACTTTCTTCTTCTTCCTTTCAAGGCAGGGGTGGGGGGGCGGGGGGGTGTGCTTCATAGATCCTCCGATCTAGCCTTCAATGTCATCACCAAGGCCCCAGTAAGACCCCCAGGTGACTCAACTACTCAAAGCTAAGTGCCATAAAAAGAAAAAAAAAGAAAATTGCTTTCTGACTTCTTGATCCAGCCAGAAGGAAGTGAATATATTTTTAATCTAGTTTCAAGTACCTCAAAATACTGGGTAGTTCTGGCTGGAAACTGTCACAGATATAGAAAGGACTCAGCAGAGCGCTCCCAATCACAAAAATGAGCTTAGCAGGGAAAGAAATCTACCCAACTAAGCACTGCAGTCTTGGCAGATCGGAAGTGGAAGCGCAAAGGACTTGTAGGCACACATGGCTGGATGTAATAACAGCCCAGCTATGTCACCTTAGGAAGGTAAATTCTGAGCCTCATGTGTAACTTGAGGATATAGTGCCCACCTCACTGTGTCATTCTGAGATTACAAAGATTATGTGTGTCAAAGCATCCTGATTAAGGTCTGGCAAATAAGAGACACTCAATAAACTGCAGGTCTTGCTTTTCACTGTTGCAATTACTATTGTAATTATAAAGATACCTTGTAAATTTGGAAAGTATTTGAAAATAAATTTTTCATCAAAAACCTGTCTCTAATCCTCCAGCGTATTCTAAAACCTATTCAAAGAACAAATTGAGCCCTGGATTTTTATCCCGGACTAAATTGCAAATAGAGTTTCTATGCTGTTTCGTAATGAGTATGTTGTGATAAAATCACAGAACAACAGACACTGGATTTTAGACACCCATTCTCCTGCCTTTCAGCTTTGTCTGTAAAACAAAACAAAATACAGCAAAGCACCAATCAGCCTCAGTGGATAGGCTGAGAAAGAGATTTTGGCCCTAAAATATCTCAAGCTTCATGTGAAATCTGATTTCAATCTCTATTTCTTATTAAAATGTCAGCTTTGCAGGAATGTACTACTTAAACACCTGATAGAAGTAGAAACTCACATGGTTTAAACAGAAGAAGGAAGAAGAGGGGGAAGTAGGGGGAGGGAGAAGAAGTGGCAGCAAGAGCCACTACTCTGCACCAAATAGCTCTGATCTTGGCTAGCTACTGACTTTTGAATTTCTCTGGAAAATCAAGGCGGTGCATTACACATAGGAGTTCTAAGAACCAGGTTTACCAAGTTTGATTTACCTAACTCATCAATCAGCATATGCTTCCCCCCAACCCCCAACCCCACCACCACCAGTGACCAAACACTATTTGGAGGTTGTCTTCTCCTTGTCTGCCTTCGAAATCCTGCCCACCCTTTAGGGTCCAATCCCCATTCCCATGCAGTCTCCAGAAATGACTCACCATTCTTTCGCTTTGCTGAACTCAGACTGACAGAAACTTAAGGTTAAAGTGGACAGTG
The DNA here is from genome assembly GCF_002776525.5 of Piliocolobus tephrosceles. Classification (NCBI taxonomy): domain Eukaryota; kingdom Metazoa; phylum Chordata; class Mammalia; order Primates; family Cercopithecidae; genus Piliocolobus; species Piliocolobus tephrosceles. Next base: position 30,455,165 of record NC_045449.1, read on the forward strand.
GAGTTTCTTACCCACCCTCAAATACTGCAAAATTTCCGAGCCAACACCACCTGCTGCTGAAATATCTCTGGTAACAGAGAATGCATCACTGAACGTGGCATTCATAGGTTCTGTTGTTGACTGCTAGAAACAGCAGAACCAAACTCAGTTTCCCCACTACTTCCATTCACAGGACCCAAGTCAGCCTTAGGGCCACAGACGGTAGATTCCTCTTCCTCAGCAGGCTGGCTTCAGGACCCTGTATTCAGAAGGGCACTATGTGACAGGCTCTGCTTTAGCCACAGGGTATTCAATTTAAGGGTGAATTCAATGAATTGAAGTCATGGTCCCTGCCCCGCCCCCCCCCCCCCCCCCACCCGCCCTGCATTTGGAGTGGGCGGCAGACAAGGAAGCAGATTATAAACAAGAGGTTCTCAAAGTGTGATCCCTGGACCAACACCAGCAACAGCACCTGGGAACATGTCAGAGATGCTGAATCTCAGAGCCCCACCCCAGATCTGCTGAGTCAACAATGTTGGAGGTGGGCCCAGAAATCTGTGTTTGAACGAGCTCACCAGGTGGCTCTGATGCACACTCAAGCTTGAGAACCACTGACATAATGCAATATTATGCAGCCGCCGAAAATTGTGTTTCAAAATATACTTAATGACATTGGAAAATGATCTTGATATAATGATAAACTAGGGGGGAGAATCAGTTTACAAAATTACATACAAAATAATGCCTATTTGGGGGAGCAGAAACTACAGAGAGAAAAGTACTGGAAATAAATACTATCAAATATTCATAGTGGCTCTCTCTGGAGCTAAGTTGGTTTATATTTTCTTTTTTTTCTTTGAGACAGAGTCTCACTCTGTCACCAGGCTGGAGTGCAGTGCCGCGATCTCGGCTCACTGCAACCTCCACCTCCTGGATTCAATTGATTCTCCTGCCTCAGCCTCCTGAGTAGCTAGGATTACAGGTGTGTGCCACCATGCCAAGCTAATTCTTGTATTTTTAGTAGAGGCAGGGTTTCACCATGTTGGCCAGGATGTTCTTCATCCTTGAGTTCATGATCCACCCACCTTGGCCTCCCAAAGTGCTGGGATTACAGGCGTGAGCCACTGCGCCAGGCCTATATTTTCTTTTTTATATTGCTCCATGCTATCTATATTTTCCACTTTTATAGGCAGATCCTTACTATTACAATAGATGATTGTAATTCACCAGGGCCCTGCCTTCCTTGTCAAGACCGTGAAGCCCCATTCACACCTAGGCCTGGGGAGTTGGCAGAACTTACATACCCCTTCTCTTTGCTGTAACATTTGGCCCCTATGACCAGATTGTAGCACTCATACCAGATCTGGATTCTCTCCTCCAGAGTGGTAGGAATCTACCCCTTTAGCCTCCTGTTTAGAAGAAGAAGAACATTTACTCAGTGCTAGTTACAGTATAAGTGCTTTGCATGTGTTACATTTACTCTCTATAAGGATCCTAGCAGGTTGCTTAAATTCTCCCTATTCACCAATAAGAAAACTGAGACTCAGAGGAATTAAGTCACGTGTTCAAAGACCACACCTCTTTTCAGTCTGGGCCATTTCTGCTAATAGGCGTTTTAACCCTGGCTTCATTTAAAAGTTTTCTGGGCCGGGCGTGGTGGCTCACTTCTGTAATCCCAGCACTTTGGGAGGCCAAGGTGGGCAGATCACCTGAGGTTAGGAATCCGAGACCAGCCTGGCCAACATGGTGAAACCCCATCTCTACTAAAAATACAAAAATCAGCCGGGCGTGGTGGCGCGCATCTGTAATCTCAGCTACTCAGGAGGCTGAGGCAGGAGAATCGCTTGAACCCAGGAGCGGAGGTTGCAGCAAGTCGGGATCATGCCATTGCACTCCAGACTGGGCGACAAGAGCAAGACTTCATCTCAAATAAAAAATAAAAAATAAAAAGTTTTCTGGAAAACTTGAAAACAAACAAAAAACAAAAACAAGACTGATTCCCACTACAAACCAGTGACCTCCACATCTCTGGGGGTAAGGTCCAGGTACTGGTATGTCTTACAAACACCCCAGGTAGTTCCAGTGTGCAGCCAGAGGGAGACCCATTAGGTAGTGCCAATTCCTTGAGCTCTTTAACCATCCACCCAACCCCAGTAAAATAGTAAACAGTAAATACTTGCTTCTCGTGTCTTCCTCCAGGCCCAGTTGGGTTTAATAGAATTGCACCAACCCAATATTTATTGTGCTTGATAGATACTGCTGGACACCACTGTGCTTATTGTAAAATAATCACTTGGAGCACTAGGAACCACAATAGATCAAGGCCAACAGTGTGCATTAGCATTTACGTGTTAATAGAGGAGCTCAAGGCCTCAGCCAGGTGGATGTGGCTGTTTAAACACTTGATGACTTAAGGGATTTCAAATATTCACTGGACAATCTAAGCTATTGATCTCATCACAAACACCACGTCCAAAGAAGAAAATTTGATTTTTTTTCTTCTTTTTTTGAGACGGGTCGCTCTGTCACCCAGGCTGGAGTGCAGTGGCACAATCTTGGCTCACTGCAAGCTCCACCTCCTGGGTTCATGCCATTCTCCTGCCTCAGCCTCCCAAGTAGCTTAGACTATAGGCGCCCGCCACCAGGACCGGCTAATTTTCTGTATTTTTAGTAGAGATGGGATTTCACCGTGTTAGCCAGGATGGTCTCAATCTCCTGACCTCGTGATCTGCCCGCCTCGGCCTCCCAAAGTGCTGGGAATACAGGCGTGAGCCACCTCACTTGGCTGAAAAAAATTTTTAATAATTTAAAAAATTATAATTCTTTCTTTTCAGCTTTATCCCATCACGGTTTCAGGTTGTTTCTTAGTTTCCTCCTGTTCACGTCACCACTAGATGGTGCACATTACAAAACATTAGCCCAGAAGTGGGGCTGCATTTGTCACTTTGCAATAACTAGAAGGGAATCAGAGGTAGGGCTGCCAGATTGACCAAATCAAAATAAAAGACTTCCAGGGCCCGGTGCACTGGCTCACACCTGTAATCCCAGCACTTTGGGAGGCCGAGGTGGGTGGATCACGAGGACAGGAGTCATGACCAGCCTGGCCAATATGCTAAAACCCCATCTCTACTAAAAATACAAAAATTAGCTGGGCGTGGTGGCATGCGCCTCTAGTCCCAGCTGCTTGGGAGGCTGAGGCAGGAGACTGTTCGAACCCGGGAAGCGGAGGTTGCAGTGAGCTAAGATTGCATCACTACACTACATCCAGCCTGGGTGACAGAGTGAGACTCCATCTCAAAAATAAAAAAAAAAATTTAAAATTTAAAAAAAAGACTTCCAGTTAAATTTGAATTTTAGCTAAAATATCACATGGGACATACTTATGCTAAAAAACAACAACAACAAAACTACTCGTTGTTTATCTGAAATTCTAATTTAACTGGAGGTCCTAAATTCTACCTGGCAACTCTAATCGGAGGGGACTTCAGGGAATAAGTAGATAACACGATAGCTTTCAGTTTTTTCAAACACTAGATTTTTTTGCTGGCATGCTTGGAGGGATCAAAAGACTCAGAGCCACAGGAAACAAGCCAGCAATCATGACAACACAATCATAACTACAGTATGACAATGTCCTCAGGGTCCAAAAGCCTTAGCAAGGAACCCGCTACTCCCTGGTTTGCCCCAAGTCATTGTGTTCCTGCCCTGAACACATCTCTTATGTAATCAAGGCAAAGTTCTTGAATGCTCCAGCAAACTCCCTTGCTTTCCTTGGCAATGGTTTGATGGAACCTTGCCCTATGCCATCTAGATCTTAAATTAAGATGGACCTAAACTGTTTTGAAGCATAGAACCTCAATGTTCAGTTTGACAGGGAAGAGCGTAATCATTTGTAAGAAAACTAATTTTTATATGTTGATCAAAACTTAGTGGCATATATGTAAACGTGGGTATTGCACCTCCTGCCCATAGTTGGCAGCCCTTCGCCAGCCTCAAGTCTAATAACTCATGGAGAAGAAAAGCTACTTAATCTGCATTCTGAGCTCTTTCTTGATATGCATTGACTTGACCCGCTTGACTATAAGCCCTCTACAAGAAGGGACAATCTTTACAGCATCTTGAATGGAGAAAAACTGAAACGTAACCTTGAATTCAGGGTATTGCACTCTGAATCAATGTTGCACTTAATATACTTTCTAGAAAATTGATTGTCCCTGCTTTGTGATCCAAGCTGTGGTCCACAGATCTACCTGTGTGACAAATGGGTCCCTGAGTATAGTATAGGGAGATGAAAAAAGAAAAAGAGAATTGGAGAAGCTCAGATTGGAAGCATTAACCATCAAAGCTTCATAGTGGGAGCCTACTCTGGTATCTGATTGCTCTCTCTGTTGAGAGGGTGAGGAAGGCCTGATGGTCAGCTAGCTCAGTCTCAATGCCTCTATTTCTTTCTCCTGGAAAATGATTGCTTGCAGGAATAGATAACATGGGAGAAAACATAGATGATACAATTCTTTCGTGACTATGCTCCGAAACTTGTGAACACATTGAGAAGAGTCGAATTTCTTGCTTCTAGAAACCCATTCCAAGTAGAGCAGCCCCACAGGAATGCTGCCTCCCCCATAAGACTAAAAAGAGAATATTCGTCTGGGCGCGGTGGCTCACACCTGTAATCCCAGCACTTTGAGAGGCCAAGGCAGACAGATCACCTGAGGTCAGGAGTTCGAAACCAGCCTGGCCAATATGGCGAAAGGCGAAACCCCATCTCTAATAAACATACAAAAAATTAGCCAGGCATGGTGGTGTGGCGCCTGTAGCCCCAGCTACTTGGGAAGGCTGAGGCAAGAGAATCACTTGAACCCGGAGGCAGAGGTTGCAGTGAGCCGAGATCGTGCCACTGCACTCCAGTCTGGACGACAGAACAAGACTCCATCTCAAAAAAAAAAAAAAAGAGAGAGAGAGAGAGAATATTCATTTTGCTGGTGAAGAGGGAACATTTGGGGGCTGGGGACCTCCTCTTGGTAGATTCCTGACAAGTTGTGTAAGTTGTTAGGCCCAGGGGAGTTTAGAGAAGATCATGAGGTTTTTCATCTGCAGAATGGGTACAGGATCACTTCTCTTCCTCTCGGTAATCCTTAACTAACATACTCACACCTAGGAAAATTTAGGTCCTAAAGTAACATCCTGTTTAGACAGCCACGTAAGAATGGTCAGGCAGTGACATGATTTAGACATTTTTGCGCTGTGAGATATCCTGAATTCCTTAGGTTAACGCATAGATAAACATTCAAAGGAAAAGACACCACATTTTTCAGATTTTACTCACAATCCTCAAAGCATAACGGTTCTGGAGGAAGCTGAGCATTGCTACTTGGGAAGGGAGGGTAGGAATCAAGATTGATTGAAGTGAGTCATCCTAACTCCCCTGCTGAGAGGTTCCCATCCCCAGGAACTCTGCCTGTCTGTACGGATTCATTCCTCACACACTGTTGAGCATCTTGTGTGTGCCAGGTGCTGCAGATGAAAATATCTCATTGTTTTGCAAGTGAGAAAACCAAGACTCAGAGAGTTCCCAAGATAACATAGCAAGTGATGCAGCTGAGATTTTAACCCAGGCAGTCTGGCTGCAGAGAAGCTGGAGTACTTAGCCATTATAGAAACTTCAACAACAATCAAAACGCAGTTCCTGGGTCGGGCATGGTGGCTCATGCCTGTAATTCCAGCACTTTGGGAGGCCGAGATAGGTGGATCATGAGGTCACGTGATCGAGACCATCGTGGTCAACATGGTGAAACCCCATCTCTACTAAAATACAAAAAATTAAATTGCCAGGCGTGCTGGCACACACCTATAGTCCCAGCTATAGGGGAGGCAGGGGAATTGCTTGAAACTGGGAAGCGGAGGTGGCAGTGAGCCGACATCACGCCACAGCACTCCAGTCTGGTGACAGAGCGAGACTCTGTCAAAAAAAAAAAAAAAAAAGCGGTCCCTTTTCTCGAGGAGATTATCATTAAGTGAGGAGAGCAGATAAATAAATCAATAATTAAGAAGAAACAGAATGGTAGTAGAGGTGAGTCATATAGGAAAACCACAGGGGTACCACCAAGGGGACTTAAACCAGTGGTAGGTGGAAGTGAGCACAAGGTGAGTACAAGGAGGTTTCCTGAAACAATGAGTTTTGAAAAACAAGGAAGGATCTTCCAGGGAAAAGAGAGAAGGAATTGTTTCCTTGCAGAGAGAAAATAGCAGATGCAACGTTTCTGATGCAGTAAGTAGCTTTAAGAAATCTGTAAGTGTATCAGTGATTGGAGCACAAGGCAGAAGTGGCCAAGAAGAGTAGCAAGAAGTGAGACAGAGGAAGCAGGCAGGGGTCAATAACAAACGGCCTTTTATACCACCTGAAAGTTGGATTTTATTCTGAAACTAACGGGATCCATTGAAGGATTTTCAACTAGAGGGCAAGGTAATCTAAAACTTTACCAAGTTCACTTGAGCAATATTATGGAAAATAGATTGGAGAGGCACAAGGGGAAGCTAAAAATACTCAAAAATATCTTCCATACCTGCTCCAGTCTGAGCCAATTGTTCTCCAGAGAAGATGCACGGCTTTCTTTGTCACCCTTCACTCTGTTGTCTTCCTACATTGGCTTTATCTTCCTCTTCCTGTCCACACCTTGCTGGAGTAGATTCTCATGTAAAAATACTAAGGAAATCTGCTTTATAGGTAAAATTTCTGAGTTCTTGCACATCTGAACTGCCTTTATTCTGCCCTCATTCTTGATAGATAATTTGACTGGGTATAGAATTCTAGGTTGAAATTCAAAAAAAGGAATATACTTAACCAAAGAGGTGAAAGAGTTCTACAAGGAAAACTACGAAACACTGCTGAAAGAAATCATTGATGACACAAATAAAAACACATCCCATACTCATGGATAGGTAGAATCAATATCGTGAAAATGACCATACTGCCAAAAGCATTCTACAGATTTGTGCAGTTCCCCTCAAAATACCATCATTGTTCTTCAAAGAACTAGAAAAAACAATCCTAAAATTCATTTGAAACCAAAAAAGAGCCCACATAGCCAAAGCAATATTAAGCAAGAAGAACAAATCTGGAGGCATCACATTACCTGACCTCAAATTATATTACAAGGCTATAGTCATCAAAACAGCATGGCACTTGTATTAAAATAGGCTTGTAGACCAATGGACAGAACCCATAAATCAAATCAAATACTTACAGTCAACTGATCTTTGACAAAGTGTACAAAAACATAAATTGGGGAAAGGACACCCTGCCTATTCAATAAATGGTGCTGGGAAAAGTGGAAAGCCACATGTAGAAGAATGAAACTGGATCCTCATGTATTATTTTATGCAAAAATCAACTCAAGATGGATCAAAGACTTAAATCTAAGACCTGAAACCATAAAAAATTATAGAAGATAACATTGGAAAAACTCTTCTAGACACTGGCTTAGGCAAATAATTCATAACTAAGACCCCAAAAGCAAATTCGACAATAACAAAAATAAATAAATGGGACCTAATTAAATTCTATACCCAGTCAAAAATAAATAAATGGGGCCTAATTAAATTGAAAGTCTTCTGCACAGCAAAAGAGATAACCAGCAGAGTAAACAGACAACCCACAGAGTGGGAGAAATATTCATAAACTATGCATCCAACAAAGGACTAATATCCAAAATCTATAAGGAGCTCAAACAAATCAGCAAGAAAAAGATAAATAATCCCATCAAAAAGTGGTCAAAGTACATGAATAGACAATTCTCAAAAGAAGACCCACAAACATATGAAAAAGCACTCAACATCGCTAATTATCAGGGAAATGCAAATTTAAACCACAATGAGATACCACCTTACTCCTGCAAGAATAGTTATAATTAAAAAGTCAAAAAATACTAGATATTGGCATGGATGTGGTGAAAAGAGAACACTTCTACACTGCTCATGAGAATGTAAACTAGTACAACCACTATGGAAAACAGTATGGAAATTCCTTAAATAACTAAAAGTAGAACTACCATTCAACCCAGAAATCCTACTACTGGTGTCCACCCAAAGGAAAAGAAGTCATTCTATTAAAAAGATACATGCACATGCATGTTTATAGTGGCACAATTCACAATTGCAAAGATATGAAACCAACCTTAGTGCCCATCAACTAACAAGTGGATAAAGAAAATATGTTGTATATGTGCTACATTGGAATACTACTCAGTCATAAAAAGGAATGAAATAATGTCTTTTGCAGCAACTTGGATGGAGCTGGAGGCCATATTCTAAGTGAAGTAGCCCAAGAACGGAAAACCAAATATCACATGTTCTCATTTATAAGTAGGAGCTAAGCTATGAGGCTGCAAAGGCATAAGAATGATATAATGAATACTGGGGACTCAAGGGGGAAAGAGTGTGAGGGGGGGTGAGGGATAAAAGACTATATATAGGGTACAGTGTATACTGCTTGAGTGATGGGTGCACTAAAATTTCAGAAGTTACCACTAAGGAACTTATCTATGTAACCAAAACCACCTGTAACCGAGAAACTATTGAAATTTTTTAAAAAAGAATTCTAGGTTGAAAAAAACATTTTCTCTCGGGACTTTGAAAGCATTGCTCCATTATCTTCTGGTGATCAGGTTCTCTTTCCTTTGCACTCCCATTCATAAGAATTATCTCATATTTCACATATCTTGGGCATTACACTTCAGCGGTACTGGCCTTCCTGTTGTTCCTTGAACATATCAAACTTTACCTACCTACCTCTTGCCTCTTCCTGAAATGTTCTTTCCCCAATCCCCTTGTGGCTGGCTTCATTTCATCCATCAGGTCTGAGCTCAAATGTTGGCTCTCATAGAGGACTTTCTTTACCAACCTAGCTAAACTGGCAAACACTAGATGTGTAAAAATACTGAGTTAATTTAAAATAATTAATTCATTCATTAAATCTAATTGGGCCAGGCACAGTAGCATGTAATCCCAGATACTCAGGAGGCTGAGGTGGGAGGATTGCTTGAGCCCAGGAGTTTGAAACCAGCCTGGGCAACATATTAAGATCCACATCTAAAAAAAAAAAAAAAAAAAAAAAATCTAATTGAGATTCTGCGGAGTATTTCAAAAAGGAGTTAGTATTATTTGAACTGTGCCAAATTCACAATTTTATTTATTTTCATGCTATGCACATGGGAAAAAAATGAATCCCAAATGCCTACCTCACACCATACATGAAAAATAATTTAGATGCCTTATAAATCTAAATGTAAAAGAAAAACTAATAAATATTCTAGAATAAGACATAAAATATCTTCATGATCTTGTAGGATGGCAGATTCTTAAGCAGGACACGAAAAGCCTTAACCATTAAGACAAAATATAATTAATTGGACTAGATTAAAATTTAAAGCTTCCGTTCATCAAAAAACATCATGAAGTGAGTAAAAAGACAAATGAGAAAAGGTATTTGCGATACACAATGTACAAAGAACCCATTTTTAGAATATATAAGGAACATTAACCATTAATAAGAAGAAAGCAGACAATGAAGACATACCAACAGAAAAATGGGCAAAATATTTGAACAAATACTACACAAAAGAAGATATCCAAGTGGCTGATAAAGATAGGAACATAGTGCTCAATTTCACTATTCCTCAAAGAAATGCAACTTAAAAGCATAATATAATATCACTACACATTCACCAGAGTAGCAAAAATGAAAAAGACAAATGATTCAAATGCCAGCCAGTGTTCGGAGTTTCTAGGACTCTTATTCAGTACTGGATATGTATACTTATCAATTTCCTTTGGAAATCATCTTTAAAACTAAACATATCCATGCACTGTGACTTGGCAATTCCACTCCTGGAAAAACTCCCAATTGCACATGTATTTTCATCAAAAGGTATTTACCAAAAGAATGCTCACAGCAGAACTATTAGTAACAGCCTAAAACAGGAGTCTAGGCATGGTGGCTCCCGCCTGTAATCCCAGCACTTTGGGGGACCAAGGCGGGTAGATCACCTGAGGTCGGGAGTTCGAGACCAGCCTGACCAACATGGAGAAACCCCATCTCTATTAAAAATACAAAATTAGCTGGGCATGGTGACACATGCCTGTAATCCCAGCTACT
>NC_045449.1:30465393-30483554 GCF_002776525.5 Piliocolobus tephrosceles
AAAAAAAAAAAAAAAAAAAAAAAAAAAAAAAAAAAAAAAACAGGAAACTACCCAAATATCTCTCAAAAGTAGAATGGATAAATTGTGGTATAGTTGTAAAATGGAATACTATTTAGTATGAGAATATATGAACTATTATATGCAACAACATGAATGCACCTCATAAACATATACATAGTAAGAGAAGCAATATACAAAAGATTTTATATTCTGTTCCATTTATATAAAATTCAAAACTAGGCAAAAACAATCTATGGGTTTAAAGTTATTATCTTTGCTTTCTCTTGGAGTAGGTGGGTAGTGGGGGCTGAACAGAACTGAGAGAGGGCACCAGTGAGATTTCTGGGGCACTGGTAATGCTTTTAGTTTTTGATCTGGATGCTGGTTACATGGACATATTCACTGTCTGAAAATTCATCAATCTATACATTTATGATTTGTGCATTTTTCTGTATGTATGTTATAGTTCAATAGAAAGGTTGCTGAAAAATGATGTTGTGGGAATTAAGTAAGATAAAAAATTAAGGAACCCTGTTCAGTGCATAGCAGATGACAAGTAGCCATTAAATGTTAATTGTTAAATTTCCTAGTATAGTAATCATAGTGAGCCAAAGTGAGACTTTTTTTTTACCACTGCAAAAAGTAAATTTGAAAAACAGAATCATACCCATTAGGATGGCCAATATTTGAAAAAACAAAAAACAGATAATAAGAAGTGTTGGCAAAGATGTGGAGAAATTGGAAACCTGTACATTGCTGATAGGAATGTAAAACGGTGCAGCCACTGTGGAAAATAGTATGGCAGTTCCTCAAACAATGAAACATGGAATTACCACATGATCCAGCAATTCCACTTCTAGATATATACCCAAAAGAATGGAAAGCAGGGACTTGAAGGGATATTTGTACACCAAAGTTCATAGCAGCAATATTCACAATAGCTATAAGGTAAAAACAACTCAATGTCCATCAACAGATGAATGTATAAACAAAATGTGGTATATCCACACAATTGAATGGTATTCAGCCTTAAACGCCAGGCATGGTGGCTCATGCCTGTAATAAATAAATAAATAAATAAATAAAATAAATAAGCCGGGCAGGTGGCAGGTGCCCGTAGTCCCAGCTACTTGGGAGGCTGAGGCAAGAGAATGGCGTGAACCCGGGAGGCGGAGCTTGCAGTGAGCTGAGATTGTGCCACTGCACTCCAGCCTGGATGACAGAGCGAGACTCCGTCCCAAAAACAAAAAACAAACAAAACAAAGGAAGGAAATTCTGACACATGCTACAACTTGGATGAACCTTGAAGACAGTATGCTGAGTGAAATAAGCCATACCTAAAAGGACATTGACTAAAAAAATCTTTTCCACACTGCTCTGAAATATTATCTTTATCATAAATCAAGTGGCCTATATGTGTCAGTCCACTTCTAGACCTTCTATTCTATTCATGCGTTCATCTATTTTTGGTCTACAATACCATACTATCTTAGTTACTGTAGCTTCCAATAAGGCATGATATGCTGTAGTATAATCCAGCTCTGTTCTGCTTCAGGATTATCTTGGTTATTTGCATTTCTATGCATATTTTAGACTCCCACTGCTTGTCGATTTCCATTAAAACACATGCTGGGATTTTGAATGAAATTGCATTGAATTTATGAATCAGTTTGATAAGAGTAACGATGCTTTGAATTAGTAACTATCCCCATTATGGAGATGAGAAAACAGATTTGAAGAGATTATGTAACTTGCTTAAAGTCACACAGTCAGGATTTGAACCCGACACTGCACTCTTCCATGTCTGACTTCAGAGGCTTCACATTGAACCATGCCTTCTAAGGAGACTAAAATATCTCTACTACTACTGTCACTCATTTCCACCTGAGGACAGAAATTATGTCATCTACGTTTGTATCTACTTAGCTGCTAGACATTGCCCAGGACTAAGAAACTGTTCAATAAGTGCTCATTCAGGGCTGGGCGCGTGGCTCACGTCTGTAATCCCAGCACTTCGGGAGGCCGAGGTGGGCGGATCACGATGTCAAGAGATCAAGACCATCCTGGCTAACGCGGTGAAACCCCGTCTCTACTAAAAATACAAAAAATTAGCCGGGCATGGCGGCGGGCGCCTGTAGTCCCAGCTACTCGGGAGGCTGAGGCAGGAGAGTGGTGTGAACCCGGGAGGCGGAGCTTGCAGTGAGCCGAGATGGCGCCGCTGCACTCCAACCTGGGCGACAGAGCTAGACTCTGTCTCAAAAATAAATAAATAAGTGCTGATTCAGTGATCAATCAAATGGGTGGGTGAGTAAGGGAGACAATCACTAGCTTCTGAGAACATAATGCCTTGCTGGCTGCCAGATGCATTTGCATTTGCCCCTCAGAGACAAATACCTAAATAAACAAACCAAACAGACTGGATGTGGTAGCTGTCATTCCAGCACTTTGGGAGGCCGAGGTGGGAGAATCCCTTAAGCCCAGGAGTTCAAGACCAACCCTGGCAACGTAGGGAGACTCTGTCTCTACATTAAAAAAAAAAATTGCTTTAAAGATTTTTTTTTTTCTTTTTGAGACAGAGTCTCTCTCTGTCCCCCAGGCTGGAGTGCAGTGGAGCGATCTCCGCTCACTGCAAGCTCCGCCTCCGGGGTTCACACCATTCTCCTGCCTCAGCTTCCTGAGTAGCTGGGACTACAGGCACCTGCCGCCACACCTAGCTAATTTTTTGTATTTTTAGTAGAGATGAGGTTTCACCATGTTAGCCAGGATGGTCTCAATCTCCTGACCTCGTGATCCTCCCGCCTCAGCCTCCCAAAGTGCTGGGATTTTTAAAAACCAAAACTAACACTAATTAAATAAAAATTTTGTTCTGTGACTTTTTTTTTTTTTTCTGTGATGGAGTCTTGCCCTGTCACCCAGGCTGGAGTGCGGTGGTGTGATCTTGGCTCACTGCAACCTCCGCCTCCCAGGTTCAAATGATTCTCCTGCCTCAGCCTCCCGAGTAACTGGGATTACAGATGTGTGCCACCACACCCAGCTAATTTTTGTATTTTTAGTGGAGACGGGGTTTCACCATGTTGGCCAGGCTGGTCTCGAACTCCTGACCTTGTGATCTGCCCACCTCGGCCTTCCAAAGTGCTCTGATTACAGCAGTGAGCCATTGTGCCCGTCCTGTTCTGTCACATTTTCACCCCTAACAGCCTAAGTCTTACTACCTAACTACTACTTGACTTCCTGTAGAACTCTCCAACTCATTCTCATTTTGATCCAACTACCATGACTAAATGGAATAATGTCTACAGTCCATGTGACCAGCATCACTAGGTATAAGGGAAGTCTGTTGGATTAGAACTGCCCCACATTTACTTCCCTTCCCTAATAGCATCCTCACTTCCTTTATCGGAATCACCTCTTCTGCACCAGGCATAGGTCGGTGGCTCTACTTACTCCTAGCTGAGAGGTGGGCAGGTGGCCTAAGCTTGATCAATCTGATGTTCTTTCCCTGGCATTGGAATCTTGAGCAAAGAGAAAATAAGCAGGGATTGGCTACAGCACCACACCACCCTGCCCTGCACTAACCAGGCAGTTCCTCAAGAGGATGGCTGCTGAGGTTTTCCAGCCGTGCTCTCCAGTCCCCTGATGATTCTTCGAGCCTCTGGGAGCCTTCCAATATATTTATTTTTTGCTTAAAATTTTTTTGCTACCAAAAGTTTCCTAACTGCTACAGAATCTAATATCAGAAGTGGGATGTTGCAAGGCTAAGTGGAGGCATTGGAGTGAAAAGAAATAATTGATATCTGAGAATTTAGTAATTCTTTGTTAAGTTTCAGTAAATGGTTGGTTAAACCATTGCCTAGTAAGTCCTGAGAGTCAGACTATATGCTTCCTGAGGCTTTAACATCAAAGGATATTGTAAAAGAAAAAAAAAAGTTTTGGATTTCGGAGTGTGCTGACTTCTTCAGTAAGGTCTTCCAAGAAAGAGATAAGATTAGACTGAAACTGTCAGGGGCGTTTGAACCAGAGCAACTCCATCTTGAACAGGAGCTGGGTAAAATAAGGCTGAGACCGATGGGGCTGCATTCCCAGGAGGTTGTGGCATTCTTAGTCACAGAATGAGATACCAGGTCAGCACAAGATACAAGTCAAGAAAGCTCGCTGATAAAACATCATGTGGTAAAGAAGCCTGCCAAATCCCACCAAAACCAAGATGATGACAAAAGTGACCTCTGGCCATCCTCGCTGCTCATTGTATGCTAATTGTAATGCATTGGCATACTAAAAGACACTCCCACTCGCACCTTGACAGTTTACAAATGCCATGGCAACGTCAAGAAGTTACCCTATACCGTCTAAAAAGGGGAGAAACCCCCAGTTCTGGAAAGTGCTCACCCCTTTCCTGAAAAACTTATGAATAATTCACCCTTATTTAGCATATAATCAAGAAATAACCATAAAAATGGCCAACCAGCAGCTCATGCTGCTGCTCTGCCTTTGGAGTGGCCATTCTTTATTCCTTTGCTTTCTTAATAAACTTGCTTTCACTGTATGCACTCACCCTGAAATCTTCCTTGCACAAGATCCAAAAACCCTCTCTTGGGGTCTGGATTGGGACTCATTTCCAGTGACAAAACTGGCCCATCTAAAAGCAAGAGACAAGAGAAAAGAACAGGTTTGCTAAGAGTTTCCTTTTTTGCCAATGGCCTGCTGTTCCACTTGTCCAGGAGTACAGGAAAAGCTCCTTTCTTCACCCTCAAAGTTGGCAAAAGAGCTCGGCATGGTGGCTTGTGCCTATAATCCCAGTACTTTGGCAAGCTAAGGCAGGTAGATAGTTGGAAGCCAGGAGTTCAAGACCAGCCTGGACAACATTAGTGAGAGTCTATCTCTACAAAAAAAAATTTTTTTTTTAAATTAGCTGGGCATGGTGACGTGTGTTTCCCCCTACTAGGGAGGCTGAGGTGGGAGGATCACTTGAGCGCAGAAGTTCAAGGCTGCAGGAGCTATGATCACACCACTGCATTCCAACCTGAGTGACAGAGGGAGACCCCATGTAAAATACAATACAATATAATATGAAACATAAAATGAGCAAAAGAAAGGTGGGAACATGGGAACCTAACAGGAAATAAGATTGAGGCCTGGGAGGCAGCCCTCCCAAGCACCTCCTATTATGCCTTGAATGAAAAAGTCAACACTGCCCTTGGGAAGATGCAGCAGGATGCAGCCTGAGACTAACACACAACAGGGATTATTGCTCCGCTAGGACTGCGGGCCCAGGCCGCCTGGGGTTGAATCCCCCCGCTCTGCCACTTACAAGCAGGTTGCTTTACTGCTTCATAAATTGTTTTCCCAAATTGTGCATGGTAACAGTTCCTGTCTCACCGGGCTGCTTATCAAGATTAAGTGAGTTAATAATACATATAACGGCTTTAGAACGGTGCCTGTCTCATAGTAAGCAATCAATACATGTTACTCATAATATTTTTGTTGTTGTTATAAGGAATGAGTAGTCTGAGTCCTCTCCACCCACCATATTGTTTTGGCTTTTCTCCAGTTGAGGCCAAGACAGAAGCATCAAATTGAAGGGATCAGGGGATGGCCAGAGCACTGTGCCCCATACTAGGAGGTTGATATTCCCAGGGAGGCTTTTGTTTCAAAGACTATGACATGGTAGGATCTCTGGCTGTGGGTACTCTCCATGGCATCAGCCAGGAGCACATAGACCAGGACCTTGTTAACTTTTTAAGGGTATCATTTTGCCAAAGAATCCTCAAGCCTGGCCTATAATGGCCTAGGATGGCAATTTCCAGGCTTCCAAACTCACATCAACAGAGAGAGAGCTGCTAAAACAGTGCAGCTCCTAGAAAGGGGTACCCTTCCTCAATGTGCATGTCACAGAGTCCCATGAAGGACAATCCACAGGTGAGATTCTCCCAGACAGACAAGCAGGGGCCCCTGAGGGCAACGGGAAGAGGGGAGTCTTGCAGAGGGCAGAGCTGGGGGAAGTCACTTATTTGCTCCCAGGAGACCATGTCCATGTGATTTCTGGCAGAGTCAGATATGGGCTATGGGCCAGTGATCACTGTGAGTTGTCTCCTATTCTTTCCTTTTCCAAAGGAGAGTTATTACTGCAATTTCCCTGTTCTCTCTCTACCACTTTCTACTGAGTGCTGGTTAAATTTACCATTTAACCTCAGTGGACCACAGGGAACCAATAAGAGCTCCATGTATGAGGACCACACATCACCCAGAGAACCAGAACTGGATAAAATTGTGGCTTGTCTCTTTGAAAAATTGTGGCTTGTCTCTTTGAGGGAAAGGGGTTGACTACGTTAGGTGTGGAGGGTGGAACTTTTTTAAGGCATGTTTATGGAGATAGATTTAAGTGTGGCTATTGGGCAGCTAGAGGGGGTAGACTGTATTGGACGTATGTTGTTTTTGCAACCCGGTATGCACTCAGTCTTCTGACAAAATAGCCTCTTCCAAATGTGGTTGGGTTGGCATCCCAGTCCTACACAAAAATCTAGGGATGGGCCTTGATTCTCTTAAGCCAACGGATGTGCCCTATCCCCCATCTATATAAAGAAAGCCAGTGAAATTTGATACATGTGCTAAGTCTGGAAAAAGAAGTTTCTCACTCCTCTCTCCATCTGTCTTCAACAGAAGTTACTGGAAAGAGACCTCTCTTCCCCTGGATGGCATTGTGTGAAGACGTGTGACTTGCATCACTGTGGACATTTCTGACCACAAAGACCCATGAAACTGGATGATGAAGCCAAATCTAATACCACAGAAGGCAGAGCAAGGAGATGGGGAGAGGCTGGCCTTGGTGACATTGTTTGAATCTAGTCTTCTCTGAATCAGTCCCACCTTAGCCCTTCTCAATCACGTAAGTCAGAATATCCCCTCGTTTAAACCACAGCTTCTGTCACAGCCTAAGGAGTTCTCATAGGTTCATTAGCACAATTGGTGCTTTTTATCTTTTAATAATAAAACACCTTATTTATCAAGAGCTTTATAGTTTACAAAACATTTGCATAGACAGACCTCTTTTGATATTGTTACCTCCCAAATAGGCCAGGCAGACCTTGCATTATTATCCTCCTTTTACTAGATGGGGAAACTGGGCTTGGAGAGTCTACTTTGCTCAGGGACACTCAGCCAGTAATTAGAAGGGCTAGAGCTTGAACTCAGGTCTTCTGACTTGAAGAAAAATTCTCATCTTGCAGTAGGTGTTGCACAGACCCATCGCAGAACACAGCTTCTGTTCTAAATTCTGCAGTGGAACAGGATAGTCCTGCACCCAACCTGACTGATGTTCTCTCCCCATCAAATTCTCAACAGTCTTGCTTGGATTTCAAGTCCCGAGCCCCGGAACAATTGCTTCTGCAGGAGGGGAAAGGACTCTGAGATATCTCTGAGGCAGTCATGCAGGAGATCATTTTCCCTTGTGGTTTCATTGATTTTATGATGAGGGAGTCTGTGATCTTAGTTGGAAATATTTATGCTCTAAGGGGAGGGACTCAGGAGTCTTAGTCGTGTCTGTAGGCCACCCACCCCCAGGGACCTTCTTAATTTAGTGATTCCTCCTCTCCAGCCCCCCTTCCCCTGTCAGCCTGCCTTTACTCAGGGTGAGGTGGAGTGGGTGATGTATTTATGAGAGTGGAGTTCCAGAGCCCACGTGGAGGAGTAAATTACAAGTGAATGCACCTCCAGGATGGGGTGGCCTCCCTTGTCCTGGCGGCACTTCAAAGCTTCCTGAAAATTCCCCAAGGAAAACAGCCAGTCTCAGAGGAGCTCCCTTCAACCCTCTGATGGCTTTGTCAGACACCTGTCCAAGCATCCTCCAAGATCTGCCAGCTTTAACTCACTTGTTTCCACACCTGCTCACACAGAGAGCAGTGCCCCTTTGCAGAAGGAGACACAGAGGTGGAGGGAGGCCCAGATTATAAAGTCAGAAGGCTCAGGGGCTAAATCCACCTTCCAGATGCCCTTCTGGAGTTCCATCTACCAGTGCTACCTTCCCGGAAAGGCCAGAACTGTGTCTCATCTGTCTTTAAATCTCCATCTCTAGCACAAACTATGGCCAACAGATGGGGCTCAATACATTTTTGTGGAAATCATGGGCAATTTTGCCATCCTTTCTATTAAAGCCCAATATGAATTTCCCATTCCTTTAGGCCACAGAGAACAAAGACTTTAAGATGCTCATAGGCATTGGATAGTATCCCATCTGATTCCTCAGTAACTCTTCCAGGTACCAAAATAAATTATAAATAAATGCCCATTTTTTACCTAATTTAGTGTAATTTTCCATCCTGTTTCCTTAAAGAAAGTCCCATCAAATTGTAAAAGCCTCAGGTTCTTAGGTAAAAGCCTTAGGTTGGATCCAACCCTGTAGGGTCATCTCATTTAGATATTATTAGCATAATAACTCTATGAAAGAATTACTATTATTATCTTCATTTTACAGATGAAGAAACTAAGGTTCGGAGATTATCATTTTGTCCAGATCCCACAAACTAGTAAGGAGCAAGTCTTGGTTTCAAACTCAGATGTGACCCACAGTCCAAGCTTTTCCTACTATGTGATTACTAGAACCAACCTTTGAGGAAATTCATTTATGGTCCAGCCACTTAATGTTTTGGGAAACTGTGGTTTTAAAATATGTCCACAAATTATTTGGTACTCTTTCTTCCAAGAGGTCATCCCTAACTCCGCTCCCATAATGTGCAGGCTGGACTTAATGACTTGCTTCGAACAAGTAGAATGTGGAGGATGATGGCAAGAGATTGGATCTTGAAAGATGCTGGGGCTTCCTTCTAGTTCTCTCTTTCTTGGACTACTCTTTCCAGGTCATGCTAACTGTCATGTCATGAGGACACTCAGGCAGCCTATAGAGAGGTCTGCACGGTGAGGAACTAAGACCTCTGGCCAACAGCTTTGTGAATGCACCATCTTGAATCTCTAACCCCAATCCAGCCTTCAGATGATTGTAGCCCAACCGACATCGTGAGCAATCTCATGAGAGACCACCCATTGCAAAACTGCTCCTGGATTCCTGACCCTCAGATACTATGAGATAATCAATGTTTTTAGCTGCTAAGTTTGGGGGTAATTTGTTATGCAGCAATAAATAATTAATACAGGAACTGCTTAATGTTGTTGTAATGGAGATGCTGGCTGGGTGTTTCTGAAATGTTTACATGGGAGATTGATTGGGAGGGTGCGATTGGCTCCCTGCAAATCCATCACTACTGGAAAACAATTTCATACACATATTTTACCAAGGGTGGACCAATATTGTATTTTATTCTGCATTTGCAAACATCCTCTCAATTAATCAGATTAGCTGTGGTGGTGCAGATATTCCAGCTGCCCGCCTATCACCAAAATGATCTCTTTACATTGAGGACCCAAGTGAAGGTTAAGAAGGAAAATATCTCATTTTTTATTACGCCTCTCACTTGACAAAGGATTTGAAACTTTTTATAATATTACATCCTTTTAGTATATAAATAAGACAATGAGAAACAAAAGTCAAAAGCAGCAGAATGTTGAACAATCTGAAGATCAAGACTAAAGCAAAGTTGGGATGTGCTATGCAAGCTCCAGGTCCTCCACAGTTATTCAAAACGAGCCATTCATTTAGGCTCTGACCTTCCCAGAGGAAGCATAGGAAGCAAATTCCCACTGTCAGGGCCAGCTTCATGTGTCTGCAGCCAGTGCAGTTGCACAAGGCCCTGTACTCCAAAGGGCCCCATAGTTGGGGGTAATGCTCTGAGGTTGCCATTTTGAAATTCTTCAGTATTTTATCCTTGAATTTGTGTTGTGTAAGTGAAATCTGACATCCCAATGGAGCATATAATGGGGATTTGGAGCCTCTGCTCACAGTCTGTTCCTACTACTTGCTGCCTCTCACCTCCCTGTCCCCCGGTGGGCTACGCTTGCCCCGCCTCCTCTTGCCCTTCCTGCTGTACAACAGCCACCACCCTCCACCCAGGGAGGTATCAGCAGAGGGAGGCCAGCACCCTGCCATCACTCTCCACCCTGCCGCAGGGACCTGGGCATAGAGGTGGGTAGGGTAAGAGTCAGGTGTGTGCCCCAAGGTGTCTTGGTGCAGGACAAGGTGGAAGCCGTCCCCACCTCTGGCTGGCGGTGCCTCACGTGTCTAAAAGGAATCCTCCCTACAGCTCTCAGGAAGGGAGAGGCTGAGGGATATTCTTTGCTGCTGTGGCCAGGCAGAGGCACTGGCAACGGGATGAGGAGTGTGGCTGAGAGGCTCCATCCTAGCCATGCAGAGTGGCAGGTCACCTTTGGCTGCAAACTTGGCAGAGGCCTCATGTCCACCCCAGAGCCTGGTACCAAGCATGCCCCAGCACAGAGCTTGCAGTCCCTGGGGGTCACCTGTCCACCGAGGGTGGGGCCACAAGTGCATGGAAAGGGGACATTGACTTCCCAGAGCCCCACATTTTCATTTTGCACTGAGCCCACAAATTATTTGGCCAGCCTTGTCTGTTGCGCCGTAGGGAAAGAAGAAATCCATTTCTGAGAGTTAAGGAAGTTTTTCCAGCCCATGTGTCTAAAAGGAATCCTCCCTACAGCTCTCAAGAAAGGAGAGGCTGAGGGATAGTCTTTGCTGCGGTGGCCAGGCAGAGGCACTGGCACCGGGGTGAGGAGCGTGGCTGAGAGGCTCCATCCTAGCCATGCAGAGTGGCCGGCTGCCCAGGAACCCACCCATGCAAGGAACTCTGCAGCCTCCAAATCCAACCCTGAAGCACCAAGCGTCTGCAGCCCCACTGAGCTCTGGCAGCAGCCCACGAGGTGCAGAACAGGCTGTGTTGCATTCTCTGTGACTGGAAACTCACTAGGCATTCAGTGAGCCAACTCCATGTGGTTTGAAAACGCCACTAAAATGTCGTACAGGCTTGGCAGCTGGTCCGTATGTCCTGGGGGGAGTCTCTATGTCAGGGGCTGCTCCTTTGCCTTGGAGCAAATCGCAGTGTCCCACACAGGTAGGCTGACTTGGTGAAGGAGGGGACACAGGCCCACCCTGTGCAGGTAGCAGGGGTTTGTCATGGGGGTCTAGAGTCCGACCAAAATCAAGGGACTCTATGGGAAAGATGTGAAGACAGAGTTTACAGACTTGCCGCGTGGACCTATTTGCAGCACTCCCCTCCTCTCTGCCCTCCCATTGCCTCCTTGTCAAATGAGGCATTTCCAGGCAGGTGCATCTCACTCTGCAGGGTCTTCAGGGGTCTTCAGGGCCAGGCTTGCCAATCCTGAGCAGAGTACCAAATGCGCTGGGAGGAATTCATGTCATATTTTGTTCCTAGATGGTGAGCTCTTCTGATTACAAAGGAGTGCATTTCCTTTTCCATCCAAAAAAAAAATCTCCAAACGCTCCCTTGGGCCAAAAAGTCTACCGAGATGTGACCGGCATTTAGGGTTTGTCCGTGACATTTAGAGTATCTTTGTTTGTCAAGAACTGAGGGATTTCAGTGCTAAAATGAGGCCACTCAGGCAAATAGGAGGGTTGGTCACCCAACTGCCCTTTAGATAAGTGAGAAGCCAGGTAAATCCAGATTATGTTTTTCAATAAAAAATTAATGATCACATTTATCACTCACCTTCAGGAGGACATATCTTAATACGAAATAAAACTCTCTGTGCTGAATTTCCTCAGGAAAGCCCGGAGGTCTTTCACGATGATTCAGTAAGGGAAAGGAAGGACAGAGATCTGTTTTCTAGACTTGGCCTCTTTGCCTTAAAGTTGAGTTTTATCTAGTAGCACCTGCAAATGATAACTCCTCGGAGAACTGTGCTTTTCTAGAAAGGCGAGTAAGGTGAGAGGTCAGTTGTTCTCTGTGTACACACGCCTACGTGCGAGAAAACTGTTCAACTTAAAATGCTAGCAAGAGCCTCCTAGGAATACCCACTTTTCAAAGTTTTGCACTATTCTTGAATATGAAAACTGCAAAATCAGCTGTGCAAAAAAAATAACTTTTTTTTTTTAAAGCTCTTAGCTTAAGATCTACCAGGAGTCTCCATTGTATTATGGTGGGAGAAGTTTGATCTTAGCCTATTCTTAGTCCCCATCTTTTCTTTAAGGTTAATATCAAAGTTAGGAGGGGTCAGGAGAGGGAGTACTTCGTGTAATGGCAAGGTGCAAGGCAAGAAGGCGGGGGCAGTGGCGTCTCCTGAGACCAGAAGCAAATATTTAGTGAGCACTTCCACGGTGCCACACACTAAGAGCTTCATCTGTGTTCCATCTTTTGTTATCTTAGATCAGTAGTGATCTGTATGATTGTTACCCACATTTTATAGATGGGGCACAGAGAAGGTAAGGGGCTTACAAAAGGATTACATGGCTAGGAAGAGGCAGAGCTGAGGTTGAAAACCAAAGGCCTGATTCCAGAGGTAGCCCACCTAAGGTCATTCATTTAACAAATATTGACGGATCACCTATTATGTGACCTAGGCTCACAGGATGGAGCCTAAAGAGAAAGGAATCCCTGCCTCAAGGAGCTTCCATTCCGGTCTCTGTCCGGAGCCATAAGGCCCGGAGTTAGCCGACCTCTGTTGCTTGATCTCCGCAAAGCGGAGACAAAATGGCACATTTCCAGGTTCTTCATTATAACCTGTTCCCGCGCGCGCCTAAAACCTTTCCCGCGCGCGCCCAAACCTTTCCCGGGCGCGCCCAAACCTTTCCCGCGCGCGCCGACCTTTTCGCGCCCAGAAAGATATGCAGCCTAGGGCGCAGGTGCGATCCCGCGCCCGGGAAAATTACAAACCCACGGCGCATGCGCAATTGTAATTTGAGAAGACCCGGCCCCTGTCACCGCCCTGGCCCAACCTCTTCCCCTGCCAGCCTATATAAGGCATCGCACCACCATTATTAAACGAGACTTGATCAGGCTATTTGTCTTGTTTCCATTTCTCGTGTTTTCCTGTCTCCTCCATTCCCACTCCCCCTTCCAGGGCCCGTTCGACTGTCCCGCGGTTCGGGACAGGTCTCTTCACTCCACTGTTTCTTGCAGCAGCCATGAGGCATCCACTCCCCATCCTGGTCCTGGGGCATTATTTCCTCCAGGCTGCTTTTTTCCTTGCTCTCATTCTAGGGGACTCTTCGAGCCCTGTGACTGTCTTTTTACTTCCACTCTTCTCCTAGGAAGGTGGACATGCATTCTATCTGCACCGTTCTGGCTCAGACCTCTTCTACTTCCACCTGCTCACAAACTCAAAGCACTTCTAAACCCCAGGCACATCCGCTCACTCATCATGCCCAGGGCCATTTCAGGCGGGCACATCGACCATGCACACAGGCCATTCCTGCTCTGGGGCCTGATCCCCAGAACTCTGAACATCTAGCTTGAATGGGGAACAGGGTGTCATAACTGCATTTGTCAGGAAGATCTAGGCATGCCTCGTTCCTTACTCTCCTCCTTCCCTGGTGGCGAGAAAACTGGTTCTAACTCACCCAGTTTTTTCTAGGTCCTGGGTCATCTCACAGCCATGGATTTTAAGTTTCCAAACCCTAAAGCGTTCTCTGCTCGCTACAGAAAATCCCTTCCCGCCCACTTGGTGTGTGTGACTGATCCTAAGTAGCGGAAGGCTCAAGCAGGGAATAAGAGAAAAGACAGGGGAACGAACCCACCAGTTAACACTGTGTAAGATCCCTTCACTTCAAACAGCTGCCTGTTATTATTTCTACATTTCGGGCCCCATAGATAAACACGGTTCGTGCACTATTAACGTTTGCCATACCCTTTTGACAAATCCCCCTTTGTGCCTCAATTTACTCACTTGCAAAGTAGGAATAATGACAGTGCCCACCTCCTACAATGTTTGGGAAGATTAAAATCAGTTAAAGAGGCCGGGCGCGGTGGCTCACGCCTGTAATCCCAGCACTTTGGGAGGCCGAGACAGGCGGATCACGAGGTCAGGACATCAAGACCATCCTGGCTAACACGGTGAAACCCCGTCTCTACTAAAAAATACAAAAAGAAACTAGCCGGGCGAGGTGGTGGGCGCCTGTAGTCCCAGCTACTCGGGAGGCTGAGGCAGGAGAATGGCGTAAACCCGGGAGGCGGAGCTTGCAGTGAGTTGAGATCCGGCCACTGCACTCCAGCCCAGGCGACTGGGCGAGACTCTGTTTCAAAAAAAAAATCAGTTAAAGAGTATGAAGTGCTGCTCAGAACAGTTTCTGGCAAAGAGGGAGTGCCCTGTACACTGTTAGGTGTCATTATTATGATTAGTATCATTTGTTGTTGGTGTCATATTTGTCCTTCTCCTTACCCATGTTTCAAGGTGAAGACAATGTTTTAAAAATTTATCTCTGTATCCGATTCAGCACATGACAGGGCCCAGCACACAGTAGGTATTCAGTACATGTTGATTTATTGTTTTTATTTTTTTTAGAGAAAGGGCCTCGCTCTGTCACCCAGACTGGAGTGCAGTGACGCTATCATAGCTCACTGCAGCCTCGGACTCCTTGACTCAAGCGATCCTCCCACCTCAGCCTCCCCAGTAGCTAGGAAAACAGGCACATGCCACCACACTTGGCTAATTTTTAAAAGTTTTCTCTAGAGATGGGATCTCACTATGTTGCCCAGGCTTTGAATTTTAACTGAAGAAACAAACTGTTGTGTTTTGTTCTCTCTTACTAAAAATTCAGATTCAGGCCTTTGATGTAATGAAATCACTTGACTCCTTCCTCACCCACCGCTACTGCTTACAAAAGATTACATACCTTAGACTGTCAGAGCTGGAAGAGACCTGGGGGATCATCTGGTCTAACCTTAGTTTACAGAGAAGAATTACAAAACCCAGGAAGAGGAAAATGAACTGCTCATGGTTACTTAGTGGGTAAAAGAAGGATTTATAAACCAGCTGGTGGGAGTTTAATCACCTCCTTTGCAGGACTGTTCTCTGAGAAACAGAGCTCATCCCTCCTTGTGCTCATGACTCATTGACAACATTTAATGAACACTCACCCTATGCCATGCTTAGGAGTGGGAAGACTGTAGGCCATAAGGCTAGAGCAGGGTTCAAATCTCAGTTCCACCCCTCGGCAGCTAATACCCTTGAATAAACCGAGCCTTATTATCCTCACTTATAAAACAGGGACAAATAATAAAGAGATGGAAGGAGTTTTGTGGGGAGTCAATGAACTGATGTGTTCATGTTTCTAGCATATAGTAGCAATGTTTGTTTCCTTCCTCTCCGCTCTGGTAGCAAGCCAAAGAAGTAGAAGATGGGCCCTTGTCCTTAAGGAGATTATGATCCTGTCTCTTTGTAAGATGAAGATGTTTGAGCATGAGCTGAGCGGAAAGTCAAAGGACAGGGAGAGTTAACTGGGAATGTTTAATGGGAGAGGCAATACTAGTTTTTTTTTTTTTTTGAGACGGAGTCTCGCTCTGTCGCCCAGGCTGGAGTGCAGTGGCGCCATCTCGGCTTACTGCAAGCTCCGCCTCCTGGGTTCACACCATTCTTCTGCCTCAGCCTCCCGAGTAGCTGGGACTACAGGCACCCGCCACCATGCCCAGCTAATTTTTTGTTTTTTTGTTTTTTTTAGTAGAGACGGGGTTTCACCGTGTTAGCCAGGATGGTCTCGAACTCCTGACCTCGTGATCCACCCCCCCCTTGGCCTCCCAAAGTGCTGGGATTACAGGTGTGAGCCACCATGCCCAGCCAACAATACTAGTTTTAAAAGACAGAAAGAAGATCGATTGGCAGGGAGCATTAGAAAGATTTCCTAATGTGCTCTTCAGAGAGGCTTCCCCTGACCACCTGTGCAAAGTAGCCGCCCATCACTCTCTGCCCCTTGCCCAACATTCTATATCACAGCATTTACAACTCTGACACCCTTGCTTGTCTTTCTGTTTATCATCCGTACCCCCAAGTAGAATGCATGCTCCAAAGAGCAGGGAATTCTTCATCTGCCATCTGCTTGGTGCTGTCACTCTTGTTCTAAACAATGTCTGGCATATCATAATTGCTTGAAAATGTTTGTCATGTGAATATAGAGTGACAAATTACAACAGTAGCCGAGTGATCTTGGGAAGAAAGGAATGATTTACCTGAGAAGAGTGTCTATGTTTAAAATATCAAGGAATTAGTGAATGGTGCTACAGTACTGAGGGCTGGGATTTGACTATTTCCGATGGCAGAAAGGAGGCGTCTTCTGTTGAGCTGGTGGAATAGCTTCCCTCCCTGGAAGGCCCACGTTCCCAACCTCTGGTCAGCTCTTTTCACTCCCATACCAACGTGAGCCGAGAGAGATAACCACACCTCCTCAAGACCTGGGGTGCCTTTAGGTTAGCGCTTTACACGGGATCATCTGAAGTCATAAGTAATTCTCGAGTGTGTCTGACTTTGTCAAGTGTTAGTCCAGCTAAGTGTTAGAGAGATGGATGCTCACAGCCCACAAATAGCATGGTTGAATCACCAAGCATCTTGTTTGTGTTAGAGAGTGAGATAAACTCTAGGAGCCTTCACCCATAAAACTGTCTGCAATATTGAAAACATGCTTCATAAAAACTCCCTGATGACCAGGAATGTATTCTTCTAACGTGGGATTGGCTGAAAACACTTTTGAAAACAAATTACTATGGGTTGTCCAGTTTTGCTCTTATGCAGTAGGGGGCGCTGTTGATACAAATTCCATCAGTACTACATGGACTCCATTACGCTAACCACAGGTGTTCTGTGTTCACAGCTTTACCCAGACACTATAGCCCTGGTTTTTAACACTGAGGAGTTAACAGGTGTGCCAGGAGAAGAACGTGGCTTATTCAAACTGTTCGAAGGATAGCATTTTCTTGGTTGGCATCCTATCAACTCTTAACTAGTTCTCTTCGTACAGAAACGTTTTCACCTTTTTCAATGCTTACCATATAACATTGACTTTTCTCCTAAAGAGATTATTTGTTGTTCATCCTAAGGATTAATGTTTGGTGTCCTGAGAATCAGTGTATTGCAGGAATGTCAAGATGTCTGAAATGAGGAAGCCCAAGTCCTACCCACCAACTAGAAGAAAATTTAGACAAAGTCAAGTTGAACCCAACTCTCCCAAGAGATGAACTTACTAGGGCTGCAAAGGTACTTGGCTGGAAAACCACTCTTGGGTTTCCCCATAAGCAATATAGTCATTTAGGGAAGAAAGCTGCCCCTATAGAAATCCCAAAGTGGGGTGCATGAGAGTTTCCGAATTTCAAATATTGTAGGGATATTCACCCACTTAGAGATTGGGCAATAGATTTGCATTTCTGGAAGCTCTGACCTTACAGAATAAGGGATGAATAAAGGGTACCCTGGACCATGAAGAAAAGATGCCTCCAATCCTTCACCCTGTCTTAAGCAACAGCTTCCAAGGCTGACTAAGCTTCGCTAGATCCTGCTTTGGCCATCTTGGGATGACCAAATTGCCACATGGGTGAAGAAAGTATGGAGAATTGGGGGGCTATGAAGATACTCTGACCTTCTCTGGAGTCCAGGACCTTCACTGTCCTTGACGGTGCTTCTATTCTAGTTCTTCTAGCAGAGGAGGGCAGTGTTCCTATGAAGTACCTATGCTCCCTGTGGCTCAAGGCCATTGAAACTGGGGATCCCGGCTGAAGGCTGACTCAGTGTCTCAGGACCCAGCAAGCCCCTCAGCCCCTCAGCTCCTTCAGCCTCCCTCCACGTAATGCCATGGATGGAGGTGCCAGAGAGAGGCTGCAAAACAAAGGTGGCTTTCACCCAGAGCCAGCTGAGAGGTGATGACTGTGGTGGCGGGGTCTGCAGCCCTGAAGCAGAGTGCCGTGCTGTGACTCTGAGCTCAAAAATGTGTGAAATTTCTTTTTGCTGGGTATTCTACATCAAGCGGAACCTGTTCTCAGAGAAACATTCCATTTCACAGACCCTAATGGCTTTCCTCTGTGCTGATGCATTAATGAGGCTCCGGCTCGTTCTAATCAGAAGGAAGCCATGCAGATAATTGCCTGAATTTTTAATTCAGGGTTATGATAGGGGAATCAAAGTCACACTGCAGTTGCTGAGGCTGCCTCTAGTTCCAGGCCATTGACTTTTGCAATTTTCTTTGATTTCCCCCTCCCTGTCTCTTTCTCCCCACTCCCACTCTCTCTCTCTCTCTCTCTCTCTCTCTCTCTCTCTCTCTCTCTCTC
>NC_045449.1:30483564-30495059 GCF_002776525.5 Piliocolobus tephrosceles
TCTCTCTCTCTCTCTCTCTCTCTCTCTCTCTCTCTCTCTCTCTCTCTTTCTCTCCGTCTCTCTCAGACTTGGTGGAGACTGACAGTCAGTTTCAAGTTGGGGTGGAGTAGAGAAATAGGGGCAGCCCTTGGGGTCTCCCACAATCTTTCTCCTCTTTTGCAATCCTTCCCCTCCCCCATGAAAGCGTGGATCCTGCCTGCACCTGTCACCCCAGGGCTGGTTCTGGGAGAGTGCCCTGCAACTGGCCTTCCCACTCAGGGTCTCCGTGCCCATAAGCAAGGACAGGAAATTTGCCCCAGGAGAGGATCTCCCTTGGCAATTTACTTCTCATTCCATCTCAGTTTTTAGGGCAGAGGAGAGAAATGATAAAGGGAAGGGAAAAAGAGATCAGGTGACCAGAGCAGCTCAGCATCTTCCAATTCCTTGCAAAGACCACCTGTTCTCCATTGGCGCTGAGACCAAGGGCAGGTGGGAAGTTGGAGGAATCTAAGCCTGAGGTCCTTCCTGAATTAACTTCTCCCCTGACATAATCATCACTGAATGCTAGAACTTTAAAGAACTTACAGAACCCTGACAACTACAGGTGGTAGACAGAGGTAAATGCAAACTGGTTGTACGATAGGCCACTAACCCACAAACGAAAAAAAGGATCCAGAGGCTGGTACAGAAAGAGGCTCCCTGACGTTGGCCAGTTTGCCCAGAATGTCCAGAACTTTGGGGTGACACAGAATTTGCTAGGGTGAGAGTCAGCGGCCTTTATGGCTCAATTGCAACCAATAGTCACTTTCCAAGAGAGTGACTATTCTTGCAAGGGAAGTTTTCTTCTCCCAGTATGCTCCAGTGCTGGCTATAGCAACACCATCAGCACATGTTTACACTTTAAGCCGGCATTCAGCAGAGTGATTCTTTCCCTTCCAGATTGGTCTCTGAATCACTGGGCACCACACACTTGGCATCTAAGAGCAAAATGTATCTCCACATCTCTGACTCTGTATATCGGTTCAGGATTCTTATTTTCACTGGGACTGAGCATCTCCTGGGTGCCAAGGACGTTATATACCATCATTCCATTTAACCATTACCAGTACCTTGTGAAGAAGAGATGACTGTCTCTACTTTACACATCAGGAAACTTGGGTTCACCAAAAAGAAACAGAAATTTTACTGCCACCTGCACCTCACCTTCCAGGGAAAGTTTTGTTTTGTGGAACCCAGAAATCCCTTTAAAGGTGTGTTTCCAGGGCTTAGCAATGCTACTGATAATGCAGTCTTTCCAATTGCAGGCTACAGCTTTCAGAAATCAAAAGAGGCAGTTACCTTTATTATGCTGGTGGAATTTGACCTCCACTGGGCTTTTGTTTCCTCAATAAAACATGGCCTCATATCTGAATAGCACCCCTCTCCCAAGAATGCCAAAGCAACCTCACAAACTCCACAGTCATCCACACGCTGACTCCTTGAGAACATCCCCAACAGAACTATCATTTGACTCAGCAATCCCATCACTGGGTATCTACCCAAAGGAAAATAAATCGTTCTACCAAAAAGGCACATGCATTTGCATGTTCATTGCCATGTTATTCACAATAGCAAAGACATAGAGTCAACTAGATGCCCATCCACGGTGGATTAGATAAAGCAAATGTGGTACATATACACCATAGAATACTAGGCAGCAATAAAAAAAGAGTGAAATCACGTCCTTTGCAGCAACATGGATGCAGCTGGAGGCCATTATCCCAAAGGAATTAATGCAGGAACAGAAAACCAAATACTACATGTTCTCACTTATAAGTGGGAGCTGACCACTGGGTACATACAGACACAAAGGTGGGAAAAATAGACACTGGGGACTCCAAAAGGGGAGAGGGAGGGAGGAAGGCAAGGGCTGAAAAACTATCTATTGGGTAGTATGCTCACCACCTGGGTGATAGGATCATTGATACCCCAAACCTCGGTGTCATACAATATACCCAGACAACAAACCTGCACATGTACCCCTGAATCTAAAATAAAAATTGAAATTATTAAAAAAAAAAAAAAAAAAGCAGTCCATCTCTTCTAGAAAGGTGGACTTCATCATGGTGCTAGACTATTTCATGATAGCACAGAGTATCTCCGGGGATGTTTGCGAACCTCTGTTGAACTTTTAAAGCAAAATCAGTTATCATTTCTTTTTTTTTTTTTTCTCACTTTTATTTTCATAGAGACGGAGTCTCACTTTGTTGTCCAGGTTGGTCTTGAACTCCTGGGCTCAAGTGATTCTCTTGTCTCAGCTTCCAAAATGCTGGGATTACAGGCGTGAGCCACTGTACCCAGCCAGGTTTCTATGTCTTTTAATTATTTTTTTTAAAGGCATGTGCTTTGGGACGCCTTTAGGCAGAGTTAGGGTCTCATTTATTCAATCAGTGTATATTTAATGAGCACCAACTATGCACCAGATTGTTCCAGGCACTGAGTCCTGCCCTCTGAGGGAACATCACAGTTTAGTGGGGTAGATGAATGCAGGCTGAGGGATACGGCAGAGGATGAATGTTGAAAGGAAATCCTGAAATCAAGCTAACAACATGCTGTGTAAACTCCAACAAAATTGAGAGTAACAGCGAGCGCCCTTGTTCCTGAGCCCAGAGCATAGATCCATTCAGGGATGAAAAACCCCTTTCTAAACTTTGGTCCCCTCCCACCTCAAAAGCCAACTTTCTCTTAGCTCTCTGGAGACCCAGTCTGCTCCCCAGGTCCTGTGCATTCCAGCTCCAGCCCTGTGAACTTGCAGTTAATGATTAAACCATGTGGTAGTGCCGTGGCTGGAGGCCGAGGCTTCCTTGGGGTGAGCTAGGTGGCTCAGCCCTGGAAACTGCCAAGTTCCTGGCTCGACTCCAGCCAGGGATAGGCCGGAGTCAGAGCCAGCCCCCACACCCACATGCAGCTCATTTTCAAAGTTGGCTGCAGTCTCAACAACCTCTAGTCACAGAACCTCCTGCTACAAACCTAAGGCACTGTGGTAGAGTGGAAAATCGAATGTGAAAGGAAACGCAAGTCTTACGCGCAAATTCTGACCCTGCTACTAATTCACTGGGTGACCTTGGGGTAGTCTCCTCACCTTTTCTGGGTTTCAAGTTCCTCATCTGTAACGGAAGAATGTTGGACCAGAATGTGCCATGTTCTCTTACAATTCTGTGCATTTGCACATGCTGTTACATTTGCCTGGTACACCCTTCCTATCCCTTTTGTCTTCTTACTCATCCTCCAAAGTGCAGCTGAGGGGTCACTGTCTTCAGAAAGCTTTCCCTGACCCTCTCCCAATAGGCTAAGCTAGATGCCCCTTCTTTTAGTCCCATAGCACTCTGTATTTCCTTTATCATAACACTTAGCCTACTGTTTTTACAGGCATATTTTGGAGATATTGTGGGTTCAGTTCCAGACCACTGCAATAAAGCAAATATGGCAATACAGTGAGTCACACAAATGTTTTGGTTTCCCAGTGCATCTAAGCCTTACGGTCACACTGTACTGTCGTCTATTAAGTGTACCATAGCATCACATCTTTTAACAAGTACATACCTTAATTTTAAGATACTTTGTTGCTTAAAAAAAAAAATGGTAGCAATCATCTGAGCCTTCAGTGAGTAGTAATCTTTTTGCTCATAGAGGGTCTTGCTTCACTGTTGATGGCTGCTGACTGATAAGGGTGGTGGTTGCTGAAGATTAAGGTTGCCGTGGCAATTAAAAAAAAAAAAAAAAAGACAGGCCGGGTGCGGTGGCTCAAGCCTGTAATCCCAGCACTTTGGAAGGCCGAGACGGGCGGATCACGAGGTCAGGAGATCGAGACCATCCTGGCTAACACGGTGAAACCCCGTCTCTACTAAAAAATACGAAAAACTAGCCAGGCGAGGTGGCGGGCGCCTGTAGTCCCAGCTGCTCGGGAGGCTGAGGCAGGAGAATGGCGTAAACCCGGGAGGCGGAGCTGGCAGTGAGCTGAGATCCGGCCACTGCACTCCAGCCTGGGCGACAGAGCGAGACTCCGTCTCAAAAAAAAAAAAAAAAAAAGACAATGAGTTTGTGGCATAGATGGACTTTTCCTTTTACAAAAGATTTCTCTGTAGCATGCAGCGCTTTTTGGTAGCATTTTGTCCACAATAGAAGTTCTTTCAAAACTGGAGTCAATTCTCTCAAATCCTGCCACCACTTTATCAACTAAGTTTATGTGATATTCTCAGTCCTTTGCTGGAATTTCAACAATGTTCACGGCATCTTCACCAGGAGTAGATTCCATCTCAAAAAACTACTTTCTTTGCTCATCTGTAAGAACCAACTCCTCATCTGTCAAAGTTATATTATGAGCATCCAGGAGTATGACACAAAGGTGGAATAGACATTAATTTTTTGCATTCTTTGGTAAATTTTTTTTGTAACTACAAAGCTTTGCTACAATTTTATGCATTTCATTCAAATCAGTGATCTGTGTCTGTATAATTTCTGAAACGTAATTGTGGATTATAAAAGTGTAACATCATAATTACATTTCTAACTAGAATTAGTATGTTTAGTTTTGTATCTTTATGCCATATTATTTTATTTTAAGTTCCGTAATACATGTGCAGGATGTGCAGATTTGTTACATACATAAATGTGTGCCATGGTTGTTTGCTACACCTATCAACCCATCACCTAAGTATTAAGCCCTACGTGCATTAGCTATTTTTCCTGATGCTCTCCCTCCCCCACCCCCAACAGGCCCCAGTGTGTGTTGTTCCCCTCCCTGTGTCCATGTGTTCTCATTGCTCAGCTCCCACTCATAAGTGAAAATATGCAGTGTTTGGTTTTTTTGTTCCTGTGTTAGTTTGCTGAGGATAATGGCTTCCAGCTCCATCCAAGTCACTGCAAAGGGCATGATCTCATTCCTTCTTATGGCTGCATAATATTCCATGGTGTATATGTACCACATTTTCTTTATCCAGTCTATCATTGGGTTGGTTACATGTCTTTGCTATTGTGAGTAATGCTGCAGTGGACATATGTGTGCATGTATCTTTGTAATAGAATGATTTATATTCCTTTGGGTACATACCAAGTAATGGGATTGCTGAGTCAAACGGCATTTCTGGTTCTAGGTCTTTGAGGAATTGCCATATTGTCTTCCACAATGGTTGAACTAATTTACATTTCCACCAACAGTGTAAAAGTGTTCCTACTCCTCCACAGCCTCAGCAGCATCTGCTGTTTCTTGACTTTTTAATAATCTCCATTCTGGCTGGTGTGAGATGGTATCTCATTGTGGTTTTGATTTGTATTTCTCTAATGATCACTAATATTGACCCTTTATTTTTATGTTTACAGTGTCTGTTCATGTCCTTTGCTCACTTGTTAATGGGGTTGTTTGGTTTTATCTTGTAAACTTAAGCTCCTTGTAGATTCTGAATATTAGACCTTTGTCAGATGGATAGATTGCAAAAATTTTCTCACATTCTACAGGTTATCTATACACTCTGATGATAGTTTCTTTTGCTGTGCAGAAGCTCTTTAGTTTAATTAGATCCCATTTGCCATTTTTGCTTAGACTCCCACACAATAATAGTGGGAGACTTTAACACCCCACTACTAATATTAGACAGATCATCAAGACAGAAAATTAACAAAAACATTCAGGACTTGAACTCAGCTCTGGATCAAGTGGACCTGACAGATATCTACAGAACTCTTCACCCAAAAACAACAGAATATACGTTCTTCTTGGCACCACATGGCACTTACTATAAAATCGATCACATAAGTGGAAGTAAAACACTCCTCAGCAAATGCAAGAGAGCTGAAATCATAACGAAGAGTCTCTCAGACCACAACACAGTCTGATTAGAACTCAAGATTAAGAAGCTCACTCAAAACCACACAACTGCATGGAAATTGAATAGCCTGCTCCTGAATGATTCCCAGGTAAATAATGAAATTAAGGCAGAAATCAAGAAGTTCTTTGAAACCAATGAGAACAAAGAGACAACATGCCAGAATCTCTGTTCAGCTAAAGCAATGTTAACAGAGAAATTTATAACACTAAACACTATAACACAAAAGCTAGAAAGCTCTCAAATTGACAATCTAACATCACAACTAAAAGAACTAGAGAGCCAAGAGCAAACAAACCCCAAAGCTGGCAGAAGACAAGAAATAACCAAGATCAGAGCAGAACTGAAGGAGACAGAGATCCAAAAACCCTTCAAAAAATCAACAAATCCAGGAACTGATTTTTTGAAGAAAAAAAAAAAAAAAGACCGCTAGCTAGACTAACAAAGAAGAAAAGAGAGAATCAAATAGACACAACCACAACAAAAAAAAGATAAAGAGGATAACACCACTGACACCACAGAAATACAACCATCAGATAATATTAAAAACACCGCTATGCAAATAAACTAGAAAATCTACAAGAAATGGATACGTTCCTGGACACATACACTCTCCCAAGACTGAACCAGGAAGAAGTTGAATCCCTGAATAGACCAATAACAAGTTCTGAAATTGAGGCAATAATTAATGGCCTACCAACCAAAAAAAGCCCAGGACCAGACGGATTTACACCTGAATTCTACCAGAGGTACAAAGAGGAGCTGGTACTATTTCTTCTGAAACTATTCCAAACGATTGAAAAGGAGGGACTCCTCCCTAACTTATTGTATGAGGCCAGTGTCATTCTGATAGCAAAACCTGGCAGAGATATGACAAAAAAAGAAAACTTCAGGCCAATATCCCTCATAAACATTGATGCAAAAATCCTCAATAAAATACTGGCAAGCCTAATCCAGCAGCACATCAAAAAGTTTATCCACCATGATCAAGTCAGCTTCATCCCTAGGATGCAAGGCTGGTTCAACATATGCAAATCAATAAACATAATTCATCACATAAACAAAACTAAAGACAAAAATCACACGATTATCTCAATAGGCACAGAAAAGGCCTTCCGTAAAATTCAACATCTCTTCATATTAAAAACTCTCAATAAACTACGTATTGATGGAACATACATCAAGACAATAAGAGCCATTTATGACAAACCCACAGCCAATATCATACTGAACGGGCAAAAGTTGGAAGCATTCTCCTTGAAAACCAGCGCAAGACAAGGATGCCCTCTCTCACCACTCCTATTCAGCATAGTATTGGGAGTTCTAGCCAGGGCAATCAGGCAAAAGAAAGAAAGAAAGCATATTCAAACAGGAAGAGAGGAAGTCAAACTGTCTCTGTTTGCAGACGACATGATCCTATATCTAGAAAACCCCATCATGTCAGCCCAAAAGCTCTTAAGCTGATAAGCAACTTCAGCAAAGTCTTAGGATAAAAAATCAATGTGCAAAAATCACAATCACGAGCATTCCTATACACCAACAATAAACAAGCAGACAGCCAAATCATGAATGAACTCTCATTCACAATTGCTACAAAGAGAATAAAATACCTAAGAATACAGCTAACAAGGGAAGTGAAGGACCTCTTCAAGGAGAACTACAAACCACTGCTCAAGGAAATCAGAAAGGACACAAAGAAATGGAAAAACATTCCATGTTCATGGATAGGAAGAATCAATATTGTGAAAATGGCCATACTGCCCAAAGTAATTTACAGATTCAATGCTATTCCCATTAAATAACCATTGACATTCTTCACAGAATTAGAAAAAATTACTTTTTATGCTGCATTTTAGGTTATTTTGTTTTGGTTATTTTGTTACTTAAGTTATTTTGTTTTGGTTAAAATGGCTCAGGTAGAAAAAGCAATCCAATTCATATTAAGATGATGTACAAAACTGTAAATAAAATGTGTACAGAGAATTGTCTTTTAGACAACTAGATTTGTCCTTTTATTTTTCCATCTCTATGAAAGAATGTGTACTTCTTATTGCAAGGCAGTCTCTACTGTGTCTTCTTTTGTGGCGTCTTCCATGTGAACAGCATGAGCTTGGAGCATTAGTTTGATTATTATGTTTATTACAATTTGTAATAAATTGACAAGATAGTATCATATATATGGGGAAAAAAGCTATATCATGAGATTGCAGCAATTCAGCCGCATCTTCAGGCTCCACTGTTTTTTCAGAAGCAGGCAGGAGGGAACAGGCTCCGTTTCTAATTCTAGTTCTCTTGCTATTTTTACCACATCTGCAGTGACTTCCCCCAACTGAAGTCATGCATAAGGGTTGAAATCAACTTCTTCCAAATTCTTGTTAATGTCGATATCTTGACCCTGACCCATGAATCATGAATGTTCTTAATGACATCTAGAACCATGAATCCTTTCCAGAAGGTCTTCAATTTACTTTGCCCAGATCCATCAGAGAAATCACTATCTATGGCAGCTACACCTTATGAAACGTATTTCTTAAATAATAAGATTGGAGAGTCAAAATGACTCCTTAATCCATGGACTACAGAACGGATGTTGTATTAACAGGCATGAAAACAGCATTCATCTCCTCATACATCTGCATTAGAGTTATTGGGCGACCAGGTGCATTGTCAATGAGCAGTAATATTTTGAAAGGAATCTTTTTTTCTGAGCAGTAGTTTTCAACAGTGGGCTTAAAATATTCAGTAAACCATGCTGTAAATAGATGTCCTGTCATCAGGCTTTGTTATTCCATTTCTAGAGCACACACAGAGTAGGTTTAATATATTTCTTTAAAGTCCTAGGAGTTTTGAAATAGTCAATGAGCTCAAATGCTCACGCCTGTAATCTCAGCACTTTGGGAGGCTGAGGCGGGTGGATCATGAGGTAAGGAGCTCAAGACCAGCCTGGCCAAGATGGTGAAACTCCGTCTCTACTAAAAACTACAAAAAATTAGCCAGGCGCTGTGGCAGGCTCCTGTAATCCCAGCTACTCAGGAGGCTGAGGCAGGAGAATTGCTTGAACCCGGGCGGCAGAGGTTGCAGTGAGCCGAGATGATGCCACTGTACTCCAGCCGGGGTGACAGAGTGAGACTGTCTCAAAACAGTAAAAAGGCCGGGCGTGGAGGCTCACGCCTGTAATCTCAGCACTTTGGGAGGCTGAGGCGGGCGGATCACAAGGTCAGGAGATCGAGACCATCCTGACTAACGCAGTGAAATCCCGTCTCTACTAACAATATGAAAAATTAGCCAGGCATGGTGGCAGGCGCCTGTAGTCCCAGCTACTCGGGTGGCTGAGGCAGGAGAATGGAGTGAATCCTGGGAGGTGGAGCTTGCAGTGAGCAGAGATCATGCCCCTGCACTCCAGCCTGGGCGAGGGTGGGAGACTCCATCTCAAAAAAAAAAAAAAAAGAGAGAAAGAAAGAAGAAAAACAAGAAATAGTTAATGAGCATTGGCTTCAACTCAAAGTCACCAACTCCATTAGCCCCTAACAAGAGAGTCAACCTGTCCTTTGAAGCTTTGAGGCCAGGTATTGACTTCTTTCTAGCTATGAAAGTCCTAGGTAGCATATTCTTCTAATAGAAGGCTGTTTGGTCTACACCGAAAATCTGTTGCTTAGTGTAGCTGCCTTCATCAGCGATCTTAGGTAAATATCCTGGAGAACTTGCTGCAGCTTCTACATCAGCACTTGCAGCTTCTCTTGCACTTTTATGTTATAGAGATTATTTCTTTTCTTAAATCACATCAACCAATCTCTGCTAGCTTAAAAAAAAATATTTTGCAGCCTCCTTACCTCTCTCTGCCTTCACAAAATTGAAGAGAATAAGGGCCTTTCTCTGGCCCTAGCTAAGGCTTTGGCTTAAGGGAATATAGTGGCTGGTTTGATCTTCTATTCCCACCACTCAAGCTTTCTGCATATGAGCATTAAGGCTGTTTCCCTTTCTCATCATGCATGTGTCCACTGGAGTAGCGCTTTCCATTTGCTTCAAGAACTTTTCTTCGCCTTCACAACTCAGCTAACTGGTGCAAGAGGCCTAGTTTTCAGTCTAGCTCAGCTTTCACATGCCTTCCTCACTAAGCTTAAGCGTTTCTAGCTTTTGATTTAAAAAGAGATGTGCGACTCTTCCTTTCACTTGAAGACTTTGAGGCCACTGCAGGGATTATTAGTTGGCCTCATTTCAATATATTGTGTCCCAGGGAATAGGGAGGCCCAAGGCATGGGACACCTGGTCGGTGGAGGAATCAGAACACACATATTTATTGATTAAATTTGCTATCCTATATGGTGCGGTTTGTGGTACCCCAAAACAATGACAATAGTAACATCAAAGATCACTGATCACCCAGATCAACATGATATATATAATAATATGAAGAAGTTAGAAATATTGCAAGCATTACCCAAATGTGACTCTGAGACAAAAAATGAGTATATGCTGTTGGAAAATTGGCACCAGTAGCATTGCTCAATGCAGGGGTGCCAGAAATCATGCACTTGTAAAAAACCAAAACAAAAAAAACTCAGTATATGAGAAGCACCATAGAATGAGGTATGCTTTGCTTAGCCTCATTCTCAGCCCTGCCCCACCCGCTACTGGACTATAAGCTTTTGAAGACAGAAGCTTCTGTTTATCTATTTTTGTATCCCCAGGGCCCAGCATAGTACCTGGCATTAAGTATGTGTTCAGAAATTTTAAGTTTCCTCCAATTAGAATCATTATGCATTATGGTTAATGGTATTTGTGAATTTACTTCTACCATTTTATTTTATGTTTTCTTTTTATTTTTACTTCCTTCTCCTTTCTCTTTTTTATTTTTTTGCATTCTACCAATTGATCATATTATTTTTATTCGTTGGTTTGAAAGTTTTACATTCCATTTCTAGTCTTTTAGTGGGAACCCTTAAATTTTTAATATAAATACTTATCCTAAATAGCCTAAAGTTAATCAAAATCTCTAATGACTTTTCCCAAAATATAAAACCATAGGACACTTTAATTTGCCCTTGTCAAATACCTACTGTGTCCTGGTAATTTAGTTTCATCTTATTTTTAAACCCACCAAAATTACTCTTTTAACAAAATTTTATAGGCCAGGTACAGTGGTACATGCCTATAATCCCAGCACTTAGAGAGGCCAAGGTGGGAGGATTGCTTGAGCCCAGGATTTTGAGACCAGCCTGGGCAACATAGGGAGACCCCATCTCTACAAAAACTAAAAAAAAAAATTAGCTACGCTTGATGGCCTATGCCTCTTGTCCCAGCTACTCATGAGGCTGAAGTAGGAGCACATCTCTATATATACATCTTGGGTGCCTGGGGTTCTGTTGCCCAGGCTGGAGTGCAGTGGCGAGATCTCAGCTCACTGCAATCTCTGCTTCCTGAATTCAAGCAATTCTCCTGCCTCAACCTCCTGAGTAGCTGGGATTACAGGCACCTGCCACCACACCCAGCTAATTTTTGTATTTTTAGTAGAGATGGGATTTCGCCATGTTGGCCAGGCTGGTCTCGAACTCCTGACCTCAGGTGATCTGCCTGCTTCGGCCTCCCAAAGTGCTGGGATTATAGGCATGAGCCACCGTGCCTGGCATGTGCCCACTCTGCATTTCTTTTTTTTTT